>NC_046605.1:21866703-21962040 GCF_011750605.1 Drosophila busckii
GTATCTGCAAACATTCAGGCAAGGCTTAATTGGAATAAGGACCCATGCTCCGAGTTCAAGAAATTTAGCTGTTGGCAAAGCACTACAAACCAAAGCAATACAAACCTGATTGACATGGGCAGTTCCCAAAAGTCTGTTGATATTCAAATGCAGGGTAAGTTATAGGTTACTACAACAATATTAAAATTATTGTTTCCTTATAATCTCGTAATCGTTTTAGCTCTATTACAGAATTCAAGTATGAACACGAATTTTAGAAAACTTGGAGATTTATTTCAGAGCTGTCTTAAACTGTCACTAAACTCAACAGCTATTCAACGCATATTTTATAGACTAGGAGGGTACCTAACTATTGGCACCCTGGGCCCCTCGTCCATTGCACCTCTCGTATCGAAAATATATGAGCTTGGACCAAGTCCACTTGTTGATATATATTATGATCTCAGTTATGGCAGACGACCGCATATACTTCTAATAATAAGTGGACCTAGTACATCATCGATAATTTTAGAGGTTTGGGAATGATTAATCTTGTACTCCCTATTTAGATAAAATTTTACCCTCTGAAAACAGAATAAAATACGTTGGATGAATCCAAAAGCTCCACCTAGTCGCCTTCGACAAGGCGTCCCAAACCTTTTACTAGACTTAATAGATCAATTTTTACCAAAAGGCTTATCTTATGCTCAAAAAGTATCAGAGAAAGAGACGATTTTTGAATTTATTAAGGAACTTAATAAAGTAAGAATTATTCATAATGAAAAGATCAATTATTAAAATTGCTTCAATATTTGCAATAGCTGCAAGTAGAACAATCTCGCCGTGGATTTTGGGATAGTTCCGTTTTGTACAATATTACCAGTTTACAAACTATGTACCCAGTTGTAAGTTTGTTTATTAAAGTAAATTTAATCTGATAGTTTAAAAATATTTTTAATTGTCCTTTAGCTTAACTGGACTCTACTTATTCCCAAAAACTGGAGTGGACCTATAGTTGTACGGAATGCTGATTATCTGAGGGCACTGCAAGCTTTCTTGACCAAATATCCATCTCGAGTGGCACACAACTCCATGCTCTTATTAAGTACACTCGAAATTTTACCAAGAGATTATCCAAATGTGGAGGTGTGCACACGATCTACAATATGGGCATTGCCAGATCTTGCATCAGCTTTATATATTGCACAACATTATTCTGATGATTCTAAAGATATTATAAAACGTGTAAGTAATAAGATTTTAAGAAGAAAATATTTTCTCAACGCAAACTATTTTTAGGCCGACATTATCTTCAAGTCGCTTAAGGCTCACCTTAAGAGGGCTCCTTCCTTAAAGGGTGCCGCCCTAGTGAAACTTTCAGCACTCAAAATACAATCGCAGACATGGGAAGGATTTACTAACATAACAAAAATTTTAAAAACACTAGATTCTCTGCAAATAAACTCCGATAGTTGGCTAGAAAACATTCTAGAGATATATAAAAAGAACAAGCTTGTTCCGAGCACATTGGTAAACTCTGAATCTAGTTTGCATAATGCGTAAGTTTCCTTTTATTAATATAATTCGCAATTTGATTTAAATAATATTTTTTCCCGGTTTTACAGATGGGCATATCCTATTGTGTCAACTATATTTTACGATACTTTAAGTCATTCGATTGGTGGGTAAATTGCATGCAATGATAATCATTTTATGCGTACATGTTTTTTTAATTTTATATAGTTGTTCCCTTGTCTGTGATGTTAATCCCATACTTTAACGCCAAGTTACCTCCATATCTGCATTATGCTTCAATTGGTGTTTCTATAGCAAAGGAAATTTTACGCTCAATTACCAAAACCTTTGACGATAAGGCGATGCGTTGCGTCCCGCACTCTGTGAATATATTTTCAAACTATAGTCGCATGGATATTTTAATACACTCTGGTGGAATGCAGATTTCATATCATTCAATGCTATCTTTGACGGGCCCAATTAAAGGCATGGCACGCCTGCCTGGACTCAACTTGACGCCAACGCAAATATTTTTCCTAGTTTCTGCTCAGGAACTATGTGCTGAATCAAAATACATGGGAATTGACACAAGTGCTTCTGAGTTCGATAATATGTAAGTCTTTAACTGCGGTGAGATTAATTTAGTAGGACTAACATTTTTAATTACAGATTGGGTTGGCTAATTGCCCAAGGGGGTAGCGCAACCGAAGTTTTTAAATGTCCATCGGGATCTATGATAAATATACAAAAAACTTGCAATGTTCTCTAAATACACAAAGTTTAAAACACAACTCTAGTAATTTACCAAACTAGAATAATTTAGATCCAAATAATCTTATTTAGGACTGACAACACATTAATACTTTAAAGATCCAAATATCTATTTCAGATATAAAAATGTAAATAGACTGTTTACAATAAATAATTATTCGTTGTTTTTGTTTTGAGCTTGCAAAACTGGCTTATCATTAGGGTGAAGCGACAAAATATCAGTTGCTCGGCAAATAATACATATATAAATTCTATGGAAATCTTTAACCTTCTTGTAAGACTTTGTTTTAGATGCAAAGTTGAATGGTAAATTGTAACTCTTACAATTGGAATCTTTCCTAGGTAATGATTTAGTTGAAATTTCAGTTTTTTATCGCCGTTCGTAAAAGTTCTTTTCTGAAGCAACTTACAAGGAGACACCACGACGTTGGGGTCACCGATTTGGCTGAAATTTGGATATGCTATAGCCCTAGGCCTATTTAGTGAGAATGTAATATATTATGACGCGACGGCCAAGGATTCGTCCTTAAAACATCCTTAAAGTTTTACATTATTTTACAAATCACCACGTCGTACGAACTTCAATTGTCGAAGTGGCCCCGTGGGTAGAGTAGTAGATCTAAAGTAGGAGATCCGGTTCGATTCCCGGTTGCTGCTGCATGCTAGTTTTTTTTTTTTTTTTTTTTAATTTTATTTGCAATTTAATAATTTCTTTAGTATATATTTTATACTCTTATTCACAAAAATCATATATGACATAAAAACAAATATTTTCTTTGTACCAAGCGCATGTTATAAATTCAGCAGTTAAGTTAAGTTAAGGCGTTGTACTTTTTCGAGCCCAAAATTATTTTCTTTCTATTTGTTAATTGAAAATAATAGAAAAATATGCGCAAGAGAAGACTAGAAAAAATACATGCAATTATACACAGCCAATTGTCAGCACCGGTTTTTAGAAACATGCTTCAATATGGTATAGCAAATTTACGACCGAAAGAAATATTTTCAAAAATGGTAATGAAGCTTGTTTCTCAACAGAAAAGCTTTGCAAAAATTCTGAATTTATAACATGTGCCAGGTGCACAGAAAATCTGTGTCTTGTTTGTGACAAATATTATTTCTGTGAATAAGATTTAAAAACTATGTACTTATAAAAATAAGAAATTAAATTGTACAAAAAATTAAATAAATAGATCCTGGTCCTCTACTCACTATGCCAGCTTTGTGATTATTTAACTCCTAGTGCAAAATTTTAAGGACGTTTTAAGGACGAATCCGTCGCGTCAGAATATTGCACATGCATACTAAATTGACCTAGGGATATAGCAAATCCAAATTTCAGCCAAATCGGTGACCCCAACGTCGAGGTGTCTCCTTGTTCGATATTTTTTATAGAGTTTTGGTAAAAAGCTCTTATCGGTTCGACATGTACAACACGTCATTATCGACAGGTGATAATGACATATTTATTTAGACAAAAATAGTGTTTTTATTGGGTTATAAATTTTATTGTGCGTGTTTGGATTCGCAGCCGGCTTAATCAAAAGGCTTACGTTTTAAAGTATTCTGTTAAGTATAGATATGCTCTGCAATCAACGTAATCCATAACTGTTTGTTTTTTCACCTTTTCATCATATTCGTACGCATTAAATGCTTGCCCTTGCCCTGTTGACAAGTGCATAAAATCGTTGTGCTAAGTACGGCAATTCGATCCCATAGACTACGTCTAGTCTCACAGCATACATAAACAAATTAATAAATGTTATTTGAGTTATGTTTGTTATACTGAGCCGGTTGCCGCAGTTGACGTTTATTTTACAACTGAATTCTTAAAGAGCTAAAGATACAATTTTATTATATCGGCTGCTTAGCATCTCTGTTTAGCTTTCGTTTCCCACGCTGCCGGATATGTTGAACACCTGGACCAGTGCTGTCACCTGTGGCCGGTGTAACAATATTAGCGTTAGCTTAAACATATCGCTTTATGTTTTTGTCTACTCGAGATAAATAAATAAAATAGTTAAAGCCCAAGTAGGGGCTGCTGGCAATAAAATAAATCGTGAAAGCTAAAATTAATTGCTGCCAAGAAGGCAAATAAACTTGCAAATTTAAATATAAACGAAAATACTACTCATACTGCTCATACAAAAGCTTAGGTTTTTGGTATTTTTTTGTGCAAATGTATGTTACAGAGAGATGGAGGCGTGGCAGACCAGACAAAGTGATGGAGAGCGGGGTGCGCTTGCTGACTTGTCATATGTTGTCCACTTGTAGATATTTTTATCAATTATTTATAATATGGCTTGAAAGTAATTATAATTTTGCGTTTCCAGACTGAAGAATGTAGAAATTTAAGTAATATCATCTTCGTTGTTGTCGTTTAAAGTGTCATTGTTTTTTTTTCGTGTTTTAGATCTGATTGTTTATTTTTTCATAAATCAAATTAATATAATAACGATGTACATGATACCGAAAACGGATATTATTAGTAGTATTGTCGCTTAAGTTATAGTTAAATTCCATAAATATATAAATTAAAATCTACAAATTTGGGTTCAGTTGCTGATGGTGTTTATGTGTGTTTATTTGCAAAAAAAAACAAATTTCGGAAAAGGCCGCATACGTTACGTTATTGTCGCAAATATGGCTCGATATATACTTTATGGGATTTGCCATTTTATGTTACATAAATTGTCAAAAAATTTTTCATACATTGGAACTTAAAAAAATAAATAAATAACAAAATACAAAGGTGACGCTTAAAACTAATTGTAAGCTGAATTAGGTTACTTATAAATATTACTGTATATGGGCATTTCCAAAATCGTACACGGGGCATTCAAGTTTTAAAAAGAGTAAGCTATATTTCTGATAAAACGCGTAACATATATCATTTAATTAGCTTTTTTATTTGTGTAAATGTTGACTTTGAGAAATTTTTAAGATAATGGCAAAATTCAATTTATATAATAAAACAACATGAAATGGATATATTCCTGATTAAATATTTATAATTTCTTAAATACAGTTTTGCATGGAACTATTCTGGCCACCTGGTGAATGAAAGGTAGAAAACGTACTCGTTAATAACTTTATGAGGGTACGGAAAAGTCTTACAGCAGGACAAACTTTAAATAATCACAAAAAACACATTTTATATCTCCAAAATTTTTGTTATATATTGACTATGTTTGCAAAAGAAATTTGCTGCAATTTAAGCAAGTAATTTAGATGTACTGATAAGAAATGTTGTTTTACGGTCGCGCACGAGACATTGCACTAAGCGATAATGCAAATCAACATTTTACTAATATTGGTTATCGCTTGTGTTCTCTTTAGACTATTTGTATTCTCTAAGAGATTTTAGAAAGTAAAGGTCAAAGAATAATGCTTGTTATCGAAAAAAAACATGCCCTAAAAACATCATAAAGACGACAGGAGCAGTACACGATATAATACAAGAAATGTAAAACAGTTTAATAAATTGTCTTATGACTAACTGGAGTTTTCTATGAAAAGTAAAAAAGAAAGTTAACAACCAGTTATAAAATCTAACTAATCAAAAACTTTTTTTCTTTTTAGCTCCAATATACGACTAAACTAAGTTTCTTTCCGCATCAAGACTACAAGAATTATTTTCCTAATATCTCCTGAGTTTTTACCCTGATCTTCTGCATTTTAAGTTAATTAGCCTAAAAATAATATATAATTTGATACAAATAGTATCCAAATAAACCAACTTCCCAATTAAATAATTTAAGAACCTCGTAATTTTTGAAATCAACTACAATTAAAGAATTTACAAAGGTTACTTCAAGGCACGTTAACTGTCCATAATAAAATTTGATTCCAATCATTCACATATACAATTGGGGGAACAAGTTATTTAGTGTATTTCATTAAGTTATGTGAACATTATTTTCGCAAAATAGAATATAGAGATAATGAAAAACTAAAAATTCATAGACATTTTTCATATATTTTTGCACTAAAACATAAATTTCTGTGTTTACTAAAAAACGAATTTTGGATGTTCCTCGCATAATTAAGGGATGTATTAAATGAAAAAACTTGAATTTTGGAGGGTAGTAGACTTTACTGTAATAGGTATTTAATCATTTCAAACTGAAAACCGACACGAAATAGACATTTAATTATTTGAAGTTTCAGTTAAAACCTGCATACGGGGTGCCATATGCAAAACTACAAATTTGGCCAATCCTTTTACATTCTAGAGATATAATGTAGTTGGAGACTAGCGAAGTAACCATTCTCAAATGAATAAACATTATAATGACTGAACCCAACAAAAGGCGTCACTAGCCAATTAAATTAAAAAGTCTTGATTATAGTTTTTCAAAATCGATTTAAACTAGTCAATATCGAAATGGTGTAATACAATACAATTTGTATGGGCCCTGTTTTTTATAGAGCAGCTTCTAGACAGTAGGTCCACCTACCGCCAAATGACGCAAATGACGCAAACAGCATATAACATGTTTGGTATTTGCCATTAAATAAAATTGACTTACATAAATATTATTATTAAATGTAATTATAATCTAAATATAAATAGTCAAAAAGTAATAACTAATTTTATATGTATGATGGATTTCAATCAGCTAAAAATTCGTATTCCTTAAGCTAAGGACAATAAGCGGAGCTTTACGTAAGTTATTTAGAAATGCCTTTTTTATTACTTATATCGAATAATTAGCCGAGTTATATTAATATATTTATTAAAATGTCCAGCCTGAAAGCAATTAATTTAGATTTCAAAATCTAATAAATATTTATAATAAATTTCAGTACAAAAGTATAAAACCAAATATTTGATTTATGAAAATTAGCTGGTTTTTTTTGAATCCCTATGGACTTTTATCCTAGCCGTAGTATCGGTAACACTCTCTGAATTCTTTTCGGTACTCTTTAAATAACCGTCATATTTGCTTACATCTCTGGCCACCCCTGAAGACGACAGCATAGCTGGGAGAGCTCTCAAAAAACCATGCAAGCCGGACGGAATCGGCGGTGCAGCTGGCACCGACAGTCCACAGCGGTTATATAAAAATGGCATTAATCCAGTTATGTTCGTATGAAGAGTAAGCACCGCTTCTAAGTCGGACTCTTGAGCGTGCATTAAAAATAAACTGTATGCACTAGTTGGTATCATTCCAAAATGATCAAATGAATCTATGTATGCTTCGGTATCCCTTTTATACAGCTCTAGGAAATCTCCCAACAATTTGGCAACCATTGCTGACCGTGCCTTGCTTACAACCTTTATGTTTTGATTATTCCTGAACAAAACAGGCGGCTTTACGGCCCCTCCAAACTTATTTAAGAACTTGAGAATAATTTTTTCGTGGCTGTCTTTTGGTTCTTGTGTCAATCGCCGCAGCACTGCGTCTAGGTACATACTGAACGTTTGCCTTGCCTGGAAATGTGTCAATGCAGAACCACTTCCAATTTTTTTTAACATTTGTTTTCGAAGCCTTCTACCCTCTTCCTCGCACTTTTCAACCATTTGCTTTTTTAAAAATGGTATTTCTGAATTTGTTTCAAGAGCTCTTTCATATTGGTTAATACGATTCTCTTCTCTATTGTCATCGACAATGCTTCGAGAATTCGCACCAAACAAATTAGAGTGCAACATTTGGTTATAATTATGCTGTGTGACTAGAGTTTGAAATGATTGACTTTGGACATTTGGTGTAGATATTGGGATACCACTTGCAGGGTCCAAAAAATTGCCGTACCGTTGCATTGTATCATCTGTTGGAAATATACGCACAAATCCTCCACGCCGTGAATATTGCTGACGAGCACTACGTAGAATTCGCTGCTCTTCTTGGGTTAAGGGAATCATAGCCGCAGGCTTTTTCTTTGACTTCGAGCACCGGAGTGTGGAGCTAGATTCATTAGTCTCCACGCGTCTTTGACAGCTTGGGCTTCTATGCCGTGCATTTTTACAATCATAATAAGATCTTATTTCCGGGCCGTAAGCAGGAATACCAACGCAAGTCAGCAGATCAGTAATAAGGCACGCTTTAACCTTTGTATCCAGTGGACTGTCCACGCCCATAGAGGGTGATAAATTGACTTCCAACAGCCAAGGCTTAAGAGTATTGTCGATCAGAATATCGAATCCATAAAGCTCAAAACAGTTGCTAACATTAGGAACGAACATTCTGCACGCAGAAATAACAGTTTGAGCACACGCGAGCACTGCCTTTATAATTAGATCTTCAATATTAAGCATTAGTAAGTTAGTATCGCACCCCTGAAGCTTAAGATGCCTCAAGAGAGCTGACAATGTCCACTTATGCCCAACATCCTCATCTTGCGCATCTGACGATCTGATATAATCAGAGTGGTATTTATTGATACTATAGTTGCAGAGATGCATACACGGATTCCAAAGGTTATCGGCGTTTCTATCATATCTAACCGTTGCCAATCTTACAATTCCTTCTTCATATAAATATATAATAAGTGGATCGAAGGATGTAACTAAGACATAAACTCTTAAGTCACACTTATGGCCATCAATGCACAGTGGATCCACAATGTACTTAGATACTAAGACTTGTTCGTCTTGTGGTATTTGGTCTGGCTAAAAACAAACCTTTTTAATTAAAAAATGCAAAAAAATATTGTTTTCCTTCATACCGAATTAACTATAAAAATGCCGCGGCCTCTGCTCGACGCTGCTGGCTTCACAATCCATGGACCGCGATGTTTATTATGGGCAAATAAAAGATCTCGAGACTCAAGTGGAAGTATAAACGATTGTGGCACAATGTCGAAATATTTCATTCCACGCAAATGCTGCATCCGTTCAATGTTTTTGTAGAGTCTGTCCTTCCTCGTTAGCTCATACGATCTAAAACAAAGTGGTTTTAACTTGATTTTGTTGTATAAAACTCAGAATCTCCTGCTTTTAATAATAACGGATTCTTCAACAGTAGATTTAATTTTGAATCTTACATATATACAACATGGAGGCAATCCTCATGTCTTGTCTTGACCAACAAGACAAACTGAGTCTATATGGCACTGCCCGTGTATTTGTATGAGCAACAAAAACTAAGACACTATAAGAGCTTAAGGTACGCCTTTCATGTTAAAATTAGTTTTCCTCATCAAACTCAACCAACCCAAACTCCCCAAAATCGATTTACCCAACTGTTGAAGCCCACTTCTCTGTCTATTGCAAAAGAGAAAATTAAAATGTTAATATTTCAAATGTTATTTATCTCATCGTTGCCCGGGAGAGATATTCGACCCCATAAAGCTTAAATATATATATTGTTTTATAAAAACTCAGTCGATTAAACCATATCCGTCCGTCCATTTGTCCTTGCATTAACGTACTCCTCAGCGACAACGTATTATGACTGCTAAGTGTCCAACTTTACTAACTACATGATTGTTTCTTTGGTGTGTTAAAAATAACATAAATATCAAACATCTAGCAATGATTTAATCGAGCGCTTAATAAATCAATTATGCAAAAAATCTATTAAAGGCATAATGCCTGTAAGAAGTATCGAAGTAGACAATAAGAAAATTTATACTTACATATACAAAAATATTTTCGACTAAAACAAATAAAAAATTTTTAATAATTTAAAATGAAACATATTGTTGAAATACCCTGTCGTTTATAGGACGAAATTAGATTATTTTGCAAAATGCAGAGTACACGGATTAAGAGCATAAATTATACCTTGGAAAATGATTCACACGCTGATACACTGCTAAATTTCTTAAAGTGTCCAACTTTAAATGCACACCGGTCCACAACAAGTTAAAATTACACTCGTCTTGAATTTCCGTTAGACCGTGGACGTTAAAAATTTTTCGTAATAATTTTGTTTCGGTTTGAATAAATTTATACGTTATTCCCAGACGATGTGCTGGCATATTAACTCCGCATTCATTATCTTCCTCACTGGAAATTTCTTGATCCTCTTCGCTAGTATTATTGGATTGCGAAACTACTACGGAATCATATCCACTTTCCTTGTTTACCTCAACTTGAATTTTAACTATGGACGAGGCTCTGTTCTTAGGTTGCAATCTAGGTTTCTTTTCGTTATATAACGTTATGTCGTCTCCATCACTCGTAATCGAAACATCGCTGGATGAAAATGAATTGTTTGCCTTTTTTGCTTGACTACAAGTTAGCGATTTTGCAACTGACATATAAATTCGATCTTGTGTTGAATATATTGATGGTGCTTTACCATTTGCTGGTGATGATGAACTCGATATCACAGTGTTAGGAGCTTTTGCTTGGACTTCTTCATTTTTTGTCCAGTTATTCGTCGGTTCGTGTGCTAACGCCGATTCTAAAATAGATTTTCTTGTTTTTGGATTTAAGATATTAGTACGAAAAACTAATACAGCATCACGTGATCCAAGTTTTCCACTTGCAATCCAACTGTCTTGGTATTCATGTTGATTTGTGCTGAAAAAACGATTATGATAAATATTATATGTATAAATACTATAGTATATGAATTATATATTATGATAAATATTATAGTATATGAATTTATATTTTACTCATGAATGCTTCAAATTAAATAGCAAATTTACTAGTTAAATAGTAAAATTCCAATTATTTTATAGAAATTACTTACGCAGAGTTTTCGTGCGATTTATACAATGAGGAGGCTGGCATTGCAAATTCTAGAATAAGTAAAATATTTTAAGTTTCTTGAAATCAATATTAAGTAATATATATACAAAATTGTAAGTTGTTTGTAAACTTATGTTATTATTTATTATTGGCCATTGACTTGGTGTTTATGAGCATATCGGCGTACTTGTTTGTAGTTGGCTTACCGCAGTGCTTCCGCATGTAATTTAATGTGAATGAATTTGTATGAACATACATATGTGCGTATATTTTGTTATTGTATATCATATTATTTATTTTATAAAAAAAATAACATTTATTTTATTTAGGCGAATTAATTCAAACATGCGTGTTTTTAATATATCTATTATATATCGCAAACCGATTAATCAATTTCCTAGGAAGAGGAAGATGAAAACAAACCTTCAAAAATATTAGTGACATTTCCTAAAAATAGGAGAACCTACATATCAAATTTGGTTGATCTAAAGTGTCCGAGCAACAGCAAAGTCATGAAAAATATATTTTTTTTACTTGTATATTAATTTTTCCAAATGTACTCTTTTTTATTATGTAAAAATATTGTTGCCAATCAGTGTGGCCGTTTTAGCCTTTTCCCAATTTGAATCTAATGAGAATACCGACAGCATTATGCTTCGCCTTAAGGTTTCTCGAATCGTCAGCTTATCCACTTCTTAAATAGTGATGACAAGCAATTCTAGTCTTTAATAACAGCCATTTATAATTGTAAAAGGAAAATTTTTACATCCGAAATAAGTTTTCCTTATAGCGATATGCATTAATTGCGTATTTAATTTTTCAAAATATTATTTTATTAAATGAAATTTGCATACATTTTGTTCTTATACAAAAATTGTATATGTGATAAGATAACATTTAAATTAAATAAAATCCGCAATATTGGATATTTTTATTAATTAAATTCCACAGCCATAGCAACTTACGAAGTTTGCGCTGAGTGAGTCAGCTGGTGTGCGGTGCTGTCACCTAGTCTGATCTCAATTTTCGCAGTTAGGCTTGGGGTGCCACACTTTTTATGTGGCCAAGTAATATTTTTATTTGACGCCATAAAAATTAAATGCATTAAATTAGTAATTTATAAATTTGTAATATTAGCTTTACAAAATCAATATATACATAAGTTAATCAAATTAAACTAAAAAACAAGTGGATAAATTAAAGTTAGGCTCACCAACTTTTAGATACACTTTGACTATGGCAGCAAACACACGCATGCAGTCATGAACACATACACACAAAACAGCGGACGCGTCACAGCTGGTCGCAGCAGTGTCAGCAACGACGCTGCCGCTGCGTCAGCACGTGTACCCCGCTGTCTATATTTAAAATTGAAATTTAAATAATTCCCAAGTTATATATCTGATCATTCCGAAATTTGCACAATCGGTCGAAAGCATGTTTAGGCAATTTTGTGATTTATTTCAGGTTTTTAAAGATGCCTTATATCGTTTTTTTTTCGTCCTGGATATAGGAGCACCTACATACCAAATTTGGTTGCTCTAGCTCTTATAGTTGCTGAGAAACACGCACTCATACAGACGGACGGACGGACAGACGAACATGGCTATATTGAAGCTCTATGGAGCCTAGAAAATTTCAGCTCTGAGATGCTTTCCGCGAACTCAATTTCACTAGTGATTTCTGTGGCACAGATGTACCACAAATACAAAATCATTACAAATTGTTTGTTTTGCAACTGTAAAACAAGTGGACGCATTAAAGTTGGGCGCAACCAACTTTTATATGCACTTTGCCTAGAGCATGGGAGCAAACACACACACGCACTCACAAACACATACATACAAACAGCCAACGCGTCACAGCTCGTTTAGCTGTAGCGTCAGCAGCGACGCCGCCGCCTGCGTCTTTAGCGACGTTCGTATGGCGCGGCAGCAAGCGCACCCCGCTGTCAATATTGAAACTTAAAATGTGAATAATTCCATTTGTCCTGAATTATCCGAATGTTCTGAAATTTCCGCAATGCATCAGTCGAAAACATGACCACGCGTTTTTGTGATTTATTTCAAATTGTAAATATTTTTTAATAGCTTAAAAGCTTTTTTTTTCGATTTGCGGGGGAAGGGTGAGGAAATTAAGAAAAATAAATAAAAGTGTAGGGACCTCGATATAGGAGCACCTACATACCAAATTTAGTTGCTCTAGCTCTTATAGTTGCTGTGAACACGCACTCATACAGACGGACATGGCTGTCTTGCTGATCAAGAATATATATACTTTATGGGGTCTGAAACGCCTCCTTCTCCCTGTTACTTACATTTGCACAACTTTATGATACCCTTTTTCCATTTTTTTTACAAAAATGTCAAAGTGTATAAAAATACTTACCTTAGCCCGCTCCGAATAAGATACATATATAAATTTAAGTTTCTAAATTTATTATTTATTATTCCTAGTGGCATTGACATTATATTTGGTTCAGAAAGTACTCTTTGGCAGTATTACGTTTGATTGTATTTATATGCTTTTTATAAAACATTTAAAAATATTCTTACAGAATTTCTGTATGTAGTAAATTTCTTAAGACTATATTACAAAAATTTTATATTTACTATAAATATTAGCTACAATGTTCTTATTATGTACTGTACAATTAAAATTTAATTCAATACTATAATTATATAGCGAATTAAATTTACAATAATTATTTCGGTAGTATTACATCCAGGTTGGATTCCTATCAGTCCGATTAGTGTTCATTCCAGAATAGTCAATGTCCCTATAGTTGTTAGGGCCGGTTATATTCATTGGTGATTCTCCATAAGCCGGCGGCTGGTATCCATACTGCTTGCTAGAATTATATCCGTTTCGCAGGTATTCTTTATCATGACGGCTAGGATTACTTGAATCAATAGGCGATAGAGATGTATTTGCAGAAATGTCATTCACGATAGTATTCATGCTACTACCATTTGTAATTGTGGAACTCATGCGTTTATTATTAGAGAGATCATATTGGAAATATGGGCTCTGGCGACATTGGTCGCTTTTGTTAAAATTTTGGAACGCTTGATATGGCGGTAAGTTGCTTAGTGATTTACGGGCTGATGGCGTTTCTAAGCGCTTTTTTTGCTTAAACAACGAGTAGACTTGTACAATTTGGTGCAGTTGATCCTGATTAATTTTAGATTTGCCCTGGGAGATTAGAGAGGAAGCTAGTTTGGTTGCAAGCTCTGTCTTTTCTATAAAAGCTTCATTTTTCTGAGTGGTACTTGCATCATATTTACACATTGATTCGAAGGATTCATCATTTACTTGGATGTCTTTATTAAGCTGCTCAGCATATTTTAGTAACTGTCTAGTCTCATTAATAGCTTGTTTAACAGCACGCTCTTGGGCAGCATCCAAAATCTTGGAAAGTATGAGGCCTGTAAATTTTTCCTTTGCTGTTTCCAAAATAGCACAGCTTTGAGGATTGAGAAGAATGGAATCAGCATTATCAGAACCTAACTTATATGTTTGCAATGCTTTGGAAAGTAGTTCTGTGACGCCTGCTCCTAAGCTTCCCAAGTGGTCCTCCAAGGCAGTTAAAAGACGCAGGACGTGAATTACCTTAATTTTCTTGAAATCTTTTTTTGTTTTTTCCTGCATTTCAACATTTTTCACTTGCTCGTCGGCTGGCTCTATGTCATCTGAATCACTTTCAGAAATTTTAACGTGATACTTCGGATCACCCAAATTATTGTTAGTCATTGACAGGCACAAATTTTCACGACATTTTTGTTTTATATTTTCAACCTCTTGATTATAAAGTTCTTCCAAGCGTATGTTAAAAAACAAAATCCATTCGTTTTGATAATTATAAGTACGATGATTTATACCTGCAGTAATCAGTTCATCCTTACGACGCTTCCAAAACTTTTCCCAGTTTTCTTTATAGAGAGGATGCTCTTCCGGATCTGATTTGTACAAGTTAAAAATGTTGTTTAACTCTCGAACCCTATGATCAACCATATGCCGATATGCTTGCCAAATGTCTCCATCTCGTAAAGGCGATATAGATCTACGTTCCATATCCCATTGAGAACTAAATAAAGTACTTGATCGCCTACGCTTTCTCGCAGGAGACAATGATATCGATCTGTTGCGGCTCACCGCTGTAGACTCCCGTTTGTAGCGAATTGGTTGACTTTTTCTAGTAACTCTTAGAAAATTATCCACCAATCGTTTATGTGTCTCATCATCAAGAGCTATATTTTCCTCAGTAATAGCGTGTGAATAAGCTGGATAGTTGGCCAAGAATTCGTTTTCAATATACATATTATTACAGTTGTTAAATGTATTAAATGTAGGGTTGAAGATAGCATTATTTCTTGTTACTATGTTAGGGGTCGATCGACTTGCAGTTTTAATCATTAAATTTATATCGCTTAAATCTATAACATGCGTGAAATTAGGACCATGTCTCTCAGAAGCATGTCTGCGCTGGAAAACCTTTGAAACTATATGTTGTCGACGTTTATTGAATGAATAATCATAACACAGATAGGCAGTTTCACGACCGTGGTGCTTTTCAATGGCTCTTGCCAGTTTTTCCAAAATTGGAGCCATTACTCTATAAGTTTGGTGCTCTGGTACATTAGTTATATACTGCTTAAAATGGCGGAGAGCTGTTGGAAAATGCTTCTCACAATAGTTAAGGCGGTGATTATAGCTTAGCAAGTGGTTATGCATTGATATCTCATCGGACGTAATATTACAGAAGCTGCATAAGAATTTTGGACACGAATCCTTAATCCCTTTTACAATTTTGATAACATATTCAACTCCTAAAAGACCCATAATATCATTTTTATTTGAAATTGATTCAAAGGTCGCGCCTGACACATGAAAACTGTTAGGAAAATGTTTTGGGCTTACAAAGGACATTTTTTGAGATTCTTCACTTCTAGAAGTACTGTGGCTGATTATTTCCTTTGAGTTTAAAGACATGTCTTCGAGGAGATTTTCTTCTTCAATAACTATGACATCATCATGTTTTTGATCTGGCATCTTTTTTTTTGAAAGGTCTGGTACCATTGTGCTGAACAACTTCGACTTCTCTGGTGTCTTTTCCTCTGGAACTGTTTGGGTCAACAATTTTGATAGAGGAACACAAGCTATTTTTATATTATTGATATTAAGGGGATTTCTAACGATGTTTGGTTGAGTTTTTAAGTTTGCCATCTTTGATTGTTGCCTATTTTTATAACTCAGATTAGATCCTGTTTTGTTTTCAGAGGAACTAAGGTTTAGATTAGATTCGCTTTGAATTTTTTCGCTACATCTCTTGTGATGAGTTATATTTTCAAAAGTAATTTTTTTACTTGAATCATACTTATCTGACATAATAAGCCGCTGAATATCCAAAGTTGTTGGCAATAATGGTTCTGATAAAGCGCTACATTCGCTACTTACTTTGCACCCTTCTTTAATCTTCAATAAGTTGTTTTTAAGACGCTTATCTTCAACAATAGTGATTTTGGTTATGGTTGGTAGCTCATTATTAGTTATGACGGGTTTCACAACGCTTGTCTTAGGATTAACCAAGGAATCTTTAGCTCCGACTGGTTCAGTCATTTTCGGGGTTGGAACAGTGTGTCCTTTGTTAATGGATGGAAAAAATACTTGCTTCACTTTATCCATTTGATTAACATGCTTTTTACCAGCAAGATGGCTAAATAAATTCTTTTCTCCATATTGACAAGCTTTACAAATATTGCATACGAATTTGTTTTTCCACACATCATCCATTGTAACCATTTGTTCCCATTGCTGTTTGTTTCCACCACGATACTTAAGCTTCAAAACTTCGATCATAGATATGGTTGATAATATACCCAAAAATTCTTTTTTATTAAAAACTGCCTCATTTTTTAAATCTTTGTTAGACATTATGAATATGAATAATATTTCTGCAAATTTCTCCTCTCCTAAATATTTCTGAGATTTGATTCAGTTAAAATTATTGACACTAAGCTTTGTTTTCGGTTTTTATAATTCAGACATTTCGTTGCTATAAAATTGAAGGAAAAAATTTGTATATCAAATAAAAGAAAAAAAAACAAATTATTTAATCTAGATTGCAGTTTTTCTTAATTTTGTTAAATTTGACAGAAACCCTATTTTAAAACAATCAATAATATATGTATATAATGCCAAATGAATATTTCCATATAAAACAAAATCGTATGAAAAATGGGGGTTGCCAACTTTATATAACATTTTGATAAGAGGATCGCAGAAACGCTGCACTAATATTGTGGACGTAAATCGCCATTTTCACACCTGTTTTTTCGTTTACGGCGGAGGAAGGCCATAAAAATATAAAACCGTACTGCTCCGGGATTAGGAGTTATATTATATTATATTATATATCAAGGCAGATACGTAATCTTTAAGATGAGCCTAGTGCTTGCCTAGCCAACAGCATCGTTGAAACAGGGGTGTATATGAATATGAATATGAACATTTTAAGTTTCGTATATTTTAATAAAAAAAAATTGGTATCTAGGAGTTTTAATAGTCGCTGATTACGAGTCTGGGGTCAGATTTCAAAAATTTGAAATTGTAGCAGTCAGGTTTCAGTTCTTTTTAAACACTTTGACATTTTTGTAAAAATTGGAAATGGTTATTGTGAAGTCGATATAGCCATGAGTCGATATAGCCATGTCCGTCTTTCAGTTTATCCATTTTATATTAATAAAAGCCAAGCTAGCATATATTTTGCTATTTTGGAATTGAATTTTGAAAGCATCAATTCAATTATTTTTTTTATCTATTGAATTTCAACTCAACTACTGGCAAAGTGTATTTCAAAAGTTGGTTGGCGCTCAACTTTAATTTATCCACTTGTATGTAACAGGGAGCAGGAGGCGTGGCAAATTCCATAAAGTATATATATTCTTGATCAGCAAATCAAACTAAGTCGATATAACCCTGTCTGTCTGTTTGAGCAACGAGAACTCAGACACTATGAGAGCTAGAGTTATTTTGGTATGTAGGTGCATAAGAAGATTTTCGCCAACAACATTATTCTATTAAAAAATATAAAAAAAAAATCTCACAGCACTTTGTCATTTTGTCGACCATTGCAATGCTGAAATTTTCAGAACAATCGGATACATAACTTAGGAATTATTTACATCTCAATTTTGCTAATACGTCATACAAACGACGTTGCTGAAACTACAGCGAAAACAACAGTGACGTGTTAGCTGTTTTGTGTGTACATGCTTGTGAGTACGTGCGTGTAATTGCTGCGATGCCTTACTTAAACTATATATGAGATTTGGTGGCGCGCAACTTAAAGTATTTAATTTTAAAAAAAATTATATTAGACGGAAGGCAATGTTATTTATATGAAACGACCTAAGTTAGCGAAGCGATCACAGCGAGAAGAAAACCCCACTAGTTATGTATATTATTTACAAATTAGAGCTGAAAGGCTCTATGCGAATGCACGCATATGAATCTTAACATGACATATATTACTGTTAACAAATAACAACTCATAATAATGAGTTTAAGAATGTATAGATCCTTTTATTGTAATATCCTAATACAACAAAAGTGTAATAAAAAAAAGTTTAAAATGTATTAAGTACATTATCATTTCTTTTTGGACAATCAATATCGGTGTTCATGAAATAAGTATACATATTTTTTTTTTGTATACATTAGATCATATGTACATATGGTGTATACACGCACATAGACACTAAGAACCATAAGGTGGTATGGTTGTATTTATTAACTAATAACAATGTTGCTACGCTTCATTCATTTACTTGGGGTAATTGTCAACAGAGCGGTTAGAAACGAATAAAACATGAGGTCATGTCATGGATGTGAAAATATCCATTAATTTTTTGGTTCTTTATATGCATGCTTAGTTAAGCACACATGCACCCAGTTCACACTTAAGCATATAAAAACACTATCCAGTGTTGTAACAAATATGTATGTATGTACTTTAAAACATTCACATTGAACGATACGCCCTAGTTTACTCACCGGTGTTTTTTGCGAAATGTGCATCGACCATATAATCCGGCTAGTTTGCAACCGTTATCCGGTTTCAGGGATCTTAAAATGAAAAACATGTGTAGTTAAAACATGATCAGTATCATTTTCGCAAATCTATGAACATTACAATCTACATATGAGCATACACAATGAATACGTACATACATAGACACAAGCAAACAATTGTATGTACTAAAAAACGTGCGTATGCGTATATAACAATGTACATGTAAAATACGTACATACTTTTTTGATGAGCTTTGCAATTTAATCAATTATAAATTTACCACAGGAATTTGCATTAACTTAAATTTGTTATATGCAATATAGGCCGACGGACTGAAAATTTCGATGGCAACGAATGACAAATAACATTTTACACAACGTCAATAACAATCAATGCTGCAATTTTAGCTTATTTGTAGCTATTAGAGAAAATACAACTTAAATATGTCGATATTTTCAATCAAATTCAGGGTTGTACTTAACTTGAAACCAACCAAATTAATACGAGATGATTTTAGATATGATTTAAAATTTTCAATCACTTGGGGTTATGGTTAAGCCATATAAAGACAGATTATTCAATTTATATCACGTCTGTATACATTCCAATATTAGTTTTAATTCTGATTTTTAGTTATATCTACCACACTTTGCCATTTCCTATCATCTCGATTAAGAGTGATGCCACCCAGTTTTCACAATTTTTATTGCATCGGATTATAAACTTTGCTTTAAATGTGCTTTTGTCATATAAACAAGAAAAATTTGTGAATTCTGTTGTATCACAAGTTCAAAAAATTAATTAATAGATAAAAATAATTATATGCACACCTTTTTTTACTTGGTGACAACTTTTTATGTGTTCGCTTTAAGCTTCAACGCTTGTTTTTGTCAATATAAAATATGCCCTTTAAGTAAAATTTACCTAATATAATTGTCTGCCAGCTGTCTTCTGATCAAGAAAGGCAGAGCTATATATCTACCAACATGAGTAAATTGTGTTTCCAATTTTTTTTTTTTTTTTACATATACAGGGTGCGCCTTTTTTAATGTCGGTATGTAAATATTGAATAACTTTGTCATTAGTGAGCCGATTAACTTGAGTAGAACAGTGTTGAAAATCTCAATTCAGCAAAATTTTAATCATAAATCGCTTCACTCCGAAAGAACGGTCAGAAATAGTGACGCTTTACAATAAAAATAGTCGTTCAGTTGTGTTAGTGTAATATGTAATACAAGTGTAATATAGTTGACAAATCTCTGGAGAGATTAATATTATTTCGAACAGGGCCCTGTGTTACCGTCTCATCTGTTTTAATATTGGTTAGAAAATCTGTCCTACCCGTACATTTACCACGCCATCTTGTAAGTGAAATATCACAATCACAATGTCGTCGTCTCTGTGAAAAAACCACGGTATATAAAAAAAATGTTAAATCGTATTATAGTAAATAACTGAATTTAATTTACTGTATCCGTATCACTACCCCAAGTATAGGTATATACATTTGTAGGTACATGGGAACCTATGTACTTTACATGTTCGCGTTAGGTACAAGTCCTAAGGCAGGTGCCATACTACTAGTCCGCGCTAAAAGTGTGAATGGGAGATGTCAGAAATGCCGCCAAATTAATTTTCAACTTGTAAACAATAAAGACTTCAATTGAGAAAATATAAGTAAACTAATATTCACACTCATGCCATAAGAATTCAGAGAGAATAAAGGCTAGAGCAACCAAACATATATCCGCTCTTATTTTTTAAAGCATTTTTAAATACATTTTTATTAAATTTTTTCGTAAAAATCGCATAAATCTAACTTTATTAAATAATAAACTTTAAATAATAATTAAATTAAAGTTTTTTCACGCTTAACTATCATTTCGCTCTATAAATGCTCTAAAAGCTAATTAAAGGCTTAACGGTAGTTTTGATTTTAATTGCACATGCAATTCATTTTGATTATGCGCGGCAAAGTTCGATTTGTTTCATTCAGTAAAAAAAATAATATTGTTCTGGATTACTTAGTATTTTTATCTTTAAAGGCATGTAATATATTACCAACTGCAATTTTACTATTTTGAATAATAATTTAATTGGCTTAGGCCCCAAAGAATCATGACATATTTTTTCACATATTTTCTCCTGACAGGTTAACAAAACCATCACCATGCTAGGCACTACACGCCAGTTGCGAAACGACAAAAACTCACGCAATAGATCGCGCTCTAATTCCGTCCATATTCATAGTTTTTTTTTAACGACGTCTACAACTTTTGTTTAAATTTTTGAGAAATATTGTTAATGATTATACCTTCTGAAACTTAAAGACCTCTGGAGGATTCGTGAAATACTAACAGATAATTTATATACAGGGGTGTCTCCAGAATTCAGCATCTCAGCGCGGAAATTTCGTGGGTGCCATAGAGCTTCGAGTGATTAAATTTTATTTTATTTAATTTGATTTTGTTTGTGTAATAATTTATGTTGTACTTTATAAATAATTGTCGCCAGCGGACTAATCGATGATTTGTTAGACACAAATTTAATAAACTTGTTTGGTCGCATAGCTGAATGGAATTAAAGTCAAGTTGAAGCTGAAGTAATTTCTTTGGCATCATTGTTAAATACAAAAAATATTTATTGTGTTCTATTTCCATCGTTTCTGGGTCGACATCCGCAATTTGATTACAAGAGGACATGCTTTTTATTCCCCTAGATTCTCGATTTTAGACAGTTCTATTGAGCTGGTTCACCGCGGTGCTTAGAAGTTTTAAAAACGTATGAAGTCTGCATTATATTAAATCTTTTAAAAACATTGTCATCTTTTGGTGTAAGCTTTAATTTTTTCTGATTTATTAAAATGGAGAATTCAAACAACAACCGCTATGAGCTCTTGTTCATGGATGATGACGGTAACCCCACTGTAGCACCTCTCAAATCAGTATTGGCTGCAGGTACCGGCAAAAAGAAACCTGCTACTCAACAAAATGTCAATGCGAATAAAGTAGAAAAAGAGAATAAACCAATCTTGTTGAATAAGAATAACGTACAAGTTTCGAATGGAATGACTGTCAAAACTAAAAATGCACACACTTTGGCTACAAAAGAAACACGAACAAGAGTTAATCCCTCACGCTTTGAGGGAACGGTCAAACACTATTCCGGTCAAACTGAATACAATAGTGAACTCCCACAACGCCAATTTAAGGATCGTGACAATAAAGGGCTACAATCATCACGTTTTCGTGGCACTGAAAAATTTGGGAAACGGGAATTTGACCGTCAATCTGGGTCGGACAAAACAGGTAAAAATTTATTATATGAGCAGCAATTCATAACTTATTATAGATATAATAGATTAAAAACAAATTTATTTTCAATAAATATATTTAAATTCTTGGATATATTATTTCATAGGTATTAAATCAGTTGATAAACGTGAAGGTGGCGGTGCTCACAACTGGGGCTCTGCGAAGCAAGACATTGAGGACATAAAATCTGGTGAACCAGCGCAGATCACTGAAAAGGAAGAGTCAGGAAATGAACAACCTGGAGATGGAGCACAAGCAGAGGAAGATGAGTCCAAGCAGATGACGCTGGATGAGTGGAAGGCAATGCAGGAGCAACGCGCTAAGCCCAATTACAACTTAAGAAAGGCTGGCGAGGGCGTGGATAATTCTGAATGGAAAAAAATGGTCGTACTAAGCAAAAAGAAGAACATGGAGAATGAAGATGAACTGGAATACGACCCATCATTGTATCCACAGCGTGTTGGGCGTCTGCAGCGTATTGTCGATATTCAGTTCAATTTTAATGATGGACGCAAATCTGGTTTTCGGAAGGGATTTCGTCCGCCACCTCGTAGCGGCCTTCGTCAGGAGCCGGTCTCTGACAATGGTTATCAAAAATCTGGACCACCGAAATTTGACGAGAAGCGTCGTGTGGGCTCCAAGTCCTTGAAAGTTGATGATGAAGCTCAATTTCCCACACTTTCTTAAAAAGACAAATCCCAGCTACGTTTTTACCATATAATAAACTATTCTTAAGTGGTTTACAATTAGGGTCGCCAAACTTCTTGACATTCAAATGTTCACTCAATTCAAATGATTACGCAACTCAAAGTTCTTTTGAAACTCTCAATGCATTTGATCACAAAAATATGCTATTTTAAATAGCTCCTTATACACACATTCAACAAAGAGACGAGTTATTTAATGTCAAGTGGACTCTCACAATCCTTTACATAATTTAGATGGATAAATATAAAAATACACAAGAAACACAAGTGTATAATATAAGTTGGAGATTGATTAGCTCAGATAACTGGAATGAAATAAACTAAAATAATGATAAAAATAAACCTATTTTGAATTTGAATTGAAAACTGAAGAATAAAAATACTTCCATAACTTGAAGTAAATATATGTACTAACAATGTGCACCTTGAAAAGTTTTTAAAAAATAATGTTCTCAATAAAATAAAGGACACGTCGTATCTGAGCTTCTTCATACACCAAACTATGACTTAAGTTTGCATATCCCCAATACGCAATCCTTACTTTCTGTATGCGCGGAACATTCAATTATTTATTTGAGTGTTCAGTGAATTTGTTTTTTGCGTCGCTCTCGTGTGACCGAACACACAACCCTTGATCGTCATTCAAAACCAAAAGAAGTACAACGGCTTTTTCCGTTGTTCAGCTTGACCCATTAAGTAGCACACGTAAATATATATGCTTATTTCGTCTTTTATTTTCTGGAAAAAAGTTGGCAGGACTAGTGCGACATGAACAAATAAATCTACAGTATTTTGGGAGTGTACGTGTTGCAAATATCGGTACTTTCGATATTTGTTTGTAAGAACATTTCTTATTCCCTAGTTTTACATTCCGCACTCTGTTCTCTGCCTGACATTAGACTGGAAACTGATGTGTTTTTTTTTTTTTTATTTATTTCAGCTTTATATATATTTATACATTCTTGTTCTCAACTTTATCAGCTTATCCACAATGTTTGAATTCGGGGGGTAATGATGTGAAATGGACAGCTGCTATATGCAAGATGCGCATAACAATTATTTCAAGCGCCAACATTTCTTCATACTCCGCGTGAATAAAAATTTTATTAATAGAAATATTCTTGAATGAACTTTGGCTTCAAATTTATTTTGGAAAACCAATATTAAATTTTTTAGGAGTTGGTTGATTAATAAAAGAGATTCAGAATCATCGCTGCATCAAAGTATTTTAAATTTTGGAAAACATTGCTTTTTTTGGACTATCGATGTTTTAGATATTATAATATTGATATATATTTATATAGAAAATCATGTAGGATCGCCATTGGTATATGACATAAAGCCACTGATCTGGTTTTTTTTTAATTAGTTGCATATGTAAATAGTTTCAGTGGTATTTTTTAATAGCTCAACAAATGAGTATTCACCCAAATTTCTTCATATATACCAAACATCGATATTTTTTGACAAACAGTGCTTCCTCAAACGTTTTGTCTATACATCGATGCAAAAATATCGAAGTATCGATGCTCACATCGATAGATATTAAATACCCATGAACCTTAGCATTTTATATTATTTAATATTGATATCTTATTTTGAAATATCTTACTAATCAAGCTTTATTAAACACATTTTGGCTAAAAAAATATAGTATATAATACAAAAAATATAATATAAATATATTTTTCAATTAAAGTAATTTGGATATATTTGGTATGCATTCATTTATTATATATAAATATTTGAGCTCGAAAACGACCTGTTTGGTCTTGCAAGAACAATAATTGGAGCTCCTCAGCTATGAACAGCTGATCTAGGTTTAGTATTGCATTTTTAGCTTTGCACAGCGGTGAAGAAAGCTTGCGCGCTCTCTTCTTTGCGCTTGCACTTTAATAAGCTGTTCTTTGTGCATTCGGCACTGCACTAATAAAAGCTCGCGCTCTCTTGGTGCGTGCTCACTAACTTCTTTTGTTTAAGCACTTGCTTTCTACACAGCTGCACTCTCGCTTTCTTTCTATGTTATTTTATCATTCTCGCAATATCAATTATATTTTATTTAATGCCTGTTGCTAAGGGCATTTTGATCAGTCGTAACTAATTCTTCGTAGAGCAAAGGCTAATCGAGTCTTAGTGCTATTAGTTCGTAACAAGTTCGTCGTATCGAAAAGACTATTCGAATCGACAATAGTTAATAATTTAACACAGCCCAATTCGGGGCTGTAAGTTTAATTATATTCGTCAGCATAATCGAAAGTGTCTCAAGACTACTTGAGTCTTGCAATACATATACATACGTACATTCAAATATCGCTTAAGTATTTGCCTCGTCGCGACAAATACTTAATAAAATAAACTTGTAATTTACTATAAACTCAAAATCTTGTAGTGTTTTTAATTTCGTAAAAATAAACCAAATAGCTAATAAAAAATCTTATTGGCTCAACACGACCTAATACATATTTTCCTAGCAATCAGATGATATATGACGCAATATGCCATATCTGCTTAAAACTTTTTTAAAAAAAAAATATTATATTAGGTCTAAATCTACTAACCAAAAAAAAATAATTTTGTGTTTGAAACCATATAAAAGGACTGCATGGATATTTTTCATATACGGTGCTGTAAAAGCATCGAGAGTAATATCGATAGTATCGATGGTAGCTGTGCTGCGTGGTACGTCGATTGTTTTTTCCACGATATATCTTTTGCGAGTTCTATCACCTTCGCAAAAGCGTGTTACCAAAGAGACGAAAAAAATTACAAAAACTTGTTTTTTTTTAATAATAGTTCTATTGCTATTAATTACAGAATATCGTATACAAATTGCAGCAGAAGGCAACATTCCATGTTATAATATAATGTTTTATAAAATATTTTTAAAAAATATCAGAAATTTTTAGTTTCTTATAAAGCTAACTTATAAATAAAAAATAATCATAATATTTACATTTTGTATATTACGTGAATTTGACAACTTGGTAAACTAAAAATTAATGTTAAATGGGTTGTTTAATATTGGTTTTAATTATTTTAAATTATATTTTTAACAAAAATAAAACCTTAAGTACAACCACTAAGCTTACATATTGGTACAACTTCATTTCAGACTAATTGTTTTTTTTTTTGCGTTTCCAATAGCTAAAGCCCTGCTACTGCTCAAAGCTCAAAGAAAATAAGCTTAAAATACAAAAAAAAGAACAAGATGCAAATCCCATTGATACTATCGAAAACATCGGTAGTTTGGACTATGACTATCGAAAACATCGAATAGGACCCTATCGAAGTTTTTACAGCTCTATGATGAATACAACATTTTATTTCTTTCGTTATTTAAATTTCTTTATTAATTTTAGATATTATGGAATCTAATGCAACAGCACTGTGGACTTTTCTTTTTGGGCGTTTAATTAAAGGTTTTTCCAGGTCAATCTCGGCCTGAATCTATAAGCCGATAAATATAAAATGAATTGAAACAAAAGTAAGGACAGTAGACCCACAATAGTTGTACTTACGTAATATTTGTACTCCGGGCAAATGGATTCTAAGAACAAAATCTTATCTTCCATATGTTTAATTCTATTAAAAATGCTATTGCATTCGTTAGTATGAACGTTTAAAAAATGCTCAATGTCTCTTAAACGTGCATTTCCAATTAAATTGAGTGAGTCTTTAGAAGCACTTTTGGTATTCTTATGTAATACCATTAATTTGTTCAATTCAAAGGAATAGTTGGGTTTTGTTTGAGGGCCTTGCTCATTAAAAGTCCTTCGAACTGACTCATAAAGAAAAAAAGAAGTTTAATAAATTAATAAAAAAAAATGATTTATCAGAAATACCTTTTAAATGACCTCTTGACTGCTCCTGTTTAAAAAGGATGCTTTGGGTGCGAGCACATGAATCATTCATTGTGTCTGGTATGTTTGCACATTTTACATGTTGCTTGAAGTCAATTATATTATGTAAATTTATTTCATATCGTTTTCGCTTTAAGAAACAATTGACGCGTCGATCAAGTTCGCCATCGTTGACCCGAACCTGCACAAATTTTCCCGGAACATTTTCAACGGCTTGATCAATTTTACAAGATAAAAAATCAAAACTCTTCGGATTCGATTTAGTCCCTTCTGTTAGTGTAATTCAATAAAAAAAAAATTACATATATTTATATACATTATCAAAAATAGTAAAAGAAATTGTTAAAGATTATATAAATAATATATATATTGTAAACAACAATAGAAAGTTTGTCATTTGGTTTTATGTTTTCTTACTGGACCACAAGCACTCTTTGTTCGCCTTCCACTCGCTAGATGCACTCTCGTACACTTCCTTCTTCCATATGGGAACGCGAGCTTTCAGCTGATCTATGGCAAATGCAACCGAGTCTAACGCGTCAGCTCGATGTGGGGCAGAAGCAGCGATCACTACGCTTTCTTCGCCTATTGAAACTACACCAAGTCTATGAAATATTGCAATATGCTTCAGATAAGGCCAACGAACTCTCAGGTCTGTGCAAATAATTCTCATTTCTTTCAAAGCCATGTTCTCATATGCCTCGTACTCCAAAGAAATCACCTAAGATATATGTACATTCTTAAAGTTAAAGATTTTTATACACATCCAAATTTACTACATATGTATGTATGTACATATATCATAGCTTGTCACTTGCCTTTTTGCCCTCGAAACTGTCACGTGTTGTTCCCACAAAGAGAGAACATGCCCCGCAACTTGCGTCGTTTACTAAGCTATAAATTTGTTGAACATCGATTTTGTCGTTTAATAGCTGTAGATGATCCATGATTATTTTAGGTGCTTTATCCTCCACTAATAGGTGGTATTACTGCAATTTCGTCTCCTTGATGTAAATGTATCTCTACGTCAAGATTCTCTATGTAAGTTTCGTTGTGAGCAATAATAAGGTTCTGGCTTATGCTGCCCAAGTCAAATCGATCAACTAGTTGGTTAACTAAGTCCTTTGCAATGATCAGCGGCTCAATTTCTAATACAACACAAGCCGTTCCTGCTAACTCACGACTTCTTGCAAAAAATAAAATGTTTACTTTAATAAGCGGCGGTGACTCCTCAACACTCATTTTGAAGTACAACTAGTAACTTGTACTATCTTAACATCTTCGCACTCACAAAGCACCTGGTTCAGCAAAACAGCTATTTAATGGTTCAATACTTTTCTATTAACAAAATGATAAATTAATGAATCTAACCATAAGATGTACCATATAAAATTAGAATTTCGCAGGTATTATCCAGCACGTATTAAACTGAGAATCGAATTTAAACAGATTTAAATTCTAGAGCGGTTGCTCTCAAACTGTATAAAGGTTCCCCTTTAACTTCACATTAAAATTTCGCAGATATTATCCAGCACGTATTAAACTGAGAATCGAATTTAAACAGATTTAAATTCTAGAACGGTTGCTCTCAAACTGTATAAAGGTTCCCCTCTAACTGTATGAGCAATTGATACTAGCGCTCTTTATTTTTTTCTAAGGAGCTATAGACTGACTCTTTGTACTCAACCTTATGTGTGAAAAAACAACAGAAATCTAATTATAATAAAAAAAAAAAAAAAAAAAAAAAAAAAAAAAAAAAAACACAATCAAACCGGCAATGCTAATAGCTCTTTTTGATTTTTAGGATTTTCTTCAATGGTTTATTTTTGATTATTTTATATTGGGGATTAAGGTTACCCAATTATTAGTTATGGGAACAAAAACAATTTAAGTCAAATTTAACTATTATGCATAATCTTTAATTTGTAAGCTACTGGCCAATAGCTTAGTTATTCCATTAAAGGAATTTCTGATGATAATGAATTGACATGTTATGTACTTTGTGGGGAAATTAATAGAATGAGTGTTAACCACGGGAGTATCTTATGTCGTTGCTAGTCTTTTTTTTTTTTTTTGATATGACAGGTTCAGTTGTGGGTAGGGGTCTTAGCACGGCCCTTACGTCGATTCAAAGGTGCAGTTACTATTTCATACTAATTGGCACTCAAGGAACTCAAATCCGTTGTCAAAAAATTCTACCTGTGATATACATAATAACTATACGGATGGCTTTTTTTTTGTTATTAATTTTAGTATAACAAGATATACTGCATTTGTTAAATTCTATTATTTTGATTGGTGATGAATGGCAAAACAATATTTTTGGTGCAGGTGCACTCGTCATTTATCGCACTTCCTCATAGTGGTTTGTAGTAAACCTTGCATCGATGAGCCTCATTTTTAGGCTCTCCCACAAGGTTGTTTTTCTCTTCATCCCCAGAATGCGAATGAAACTGTGAAACATTTGGCTGCTCGAGATTCGTAATAATTAAACAATTTTCAAGCATTGACAACAGCAGATTCAAGAATGGCACACTAAAGACTGCCATTTAATAGATTTTATAGAGTCTGTATTTACTGAAACTGTCACGAAACTAGCTGGGACGCGATAATGGGTAATCGATAGTTATCTTGCCAAGGACAAGTAATCTTATTTGAAAAAACAAATCTTGCATTTTTTTCACCTGAAATCGGCATCATTTGAAAAACGTAGCCACTCGAACCCGCCATGTAGGTCAAAACCGTCATTGCTCGACGTTTTGACTGTTCGATGGTGAAAAGTCGCTACAAGCACTAAGCTTAGTGTATGTATGTATCAGAGAACGGCAATTGTGGCACTTTTTAAGCACAATGGTGGCACACACAAAAATCAAGTGCGAGACCATATGCGCACAATGACAACTCGGAAAAAATACGCACACGGACACAACAAAAAATTGCTTGTGCGGCGGCGCACAAGCAGCGCACAAAACACCCAGAGAGATCCGAGAAAGAGCCTCACTTGATTCACTTGATCTAAAGAAGAAATACAGCACATCGTGAAATTGCAATTTTGTTTTGCCAAGCTCCCACGTTCAGAATTACTCTGACTTTTAGTCAAACTGTCAGTTGGTTGGCTTTCACTATCGGAGCTGCTTAGTTCTATTTCTTCAAAGTGATTTTTAAATAAGTCATGCACCCATCCTGGTAGTGCCGCCTGAAACAATAAAAAATAATAATAGTAACATTAATATTAAAAGTAATTACTAAACACACTAAAATAAAAATATGAAAATCATTTTGTTTTAACGAAAACTGTTTTTGCATTTGTCGCGGGACGACCAATTAGTATTTAAGTATCGATAGTTTATTGCGATTATTGTGACGGTCACACTGTCTAGTATAAAAACAGCTGTGAGCGATAGGATCGTTCTTGTTAAGTTTAAAGAGTTTAGAGGGAGTCACTGCGGTAAGAGTTAAGCAAATGTAAAGATATGAATTGTAATTGAATTTCCTACAGAATAAAATCCACCGATAACTACATACATCGAGTTCTACGCCAATGAACGTGGGTTCCAACGCAACCTCTAAATTCGATCGACGACAAGCAATTCTTTTATTCGCACACTACATGCATACATCACATACATCACAACTGATGTAAGAGGATTTGCGAGGGAAATTGGCGTGGGCTGCAGTGTGTGAACTACAGTGCGAGTGCCGGGTAGGCACCCTTCCACCCAGTTAGAGAGCTGCAGCATTATTGATTGCCTGGGACGGGATCGTTGGAGATGCCAACCGAACGATCACCCAGAAGGATTACAAGAAGACATAATATGGATCAGGCGGCTTCTACAGAAGCCGCAAGACGAACGCCGACACCTACAGAGCGACCTGTGGCTGCCTATAAGTGATGCCCTGGTCACGAATCTGATGAAGAGGATCGCTGACCTGGAGGAACGACTCAAAGCTACTGAACAGTAGAGCTGCAAAAACATCGATGGTGATTTCGATATTATCGATGTTTTCAAAATTTTCCGATACATCGATGTTTTGTTTTCAACATCGATGTTTCGGTGCAGTGTGACTGAAAGTGTCTGCATCATTTTCTACATCTGCTGCTGCCACATCTTTAGCTCCCGCGTCCTCGTCTGCTTCTGTACGTGCTGCCGCTGATGATGATATATCATGCGATTCAGATTACAAACCTATTGGCAAACGCAAGAAGAGCGCATCAAACATATAAATTACATACAAACAAAACATCATAATTTTAGGCCAAATAGCGCGCGCGAATTTTTTTTTAAATTTTACTCCATCACTTTGAATCACTCTTTGCATTCAGGAAGTTTGGAAAAATGGACAAATTTTGAATCGATCTAAAATGTAAACTTTTTTGTTATATATTTTTTATTGTTGAAAAAAAGCTTTAATTTCTGATTGAAAGTGTTTACTATTTTTTTCGATGTTTCAGCGATGTATCGAGGTTTTAAAACATCGAAGTTGAAAACATCGATGTTCCCACTATCGATGGTTTTGCAGCTCTACTGAACAGCAGGTGCCGTTAACAATGACGCCATGTTTGAGTGGAAATGTACCGCCGACTTTGAGTGAAAAGCCAGCTGGCACCAACGGAACAGTGGCGCCATTGTTGAGTGAAAATTAACAGCCATTGTTGAGCGCAAGTGTACAGCAAATATTGAGTGAAGTTCAGACGGTGCATATGAGTGAAATGTTGGCGCCAAATTCGCGCGCGTCAACTGCAGTTTTGAGCGGGCAATCGACTTCAGCGCCACTTGCCTACACAACGGGCAGTCATGCAATTCATCATGCTGATAGACTACCGCTAACTGCCACTGGGTTTATACCACAATACCCATGCCCACGTGAGATGTCTTCGATGCCAGGCCTACGTAATTTGCCGGATTTACCGGACTTTGGAGGCAAGCCAGAAGACTGGCCAATATTTATGCATGCGTTCAGAGAAACCACTGCAGCATACGGCTGCACTGATCTGGAGAACAACTTACGTTTGATAAAGGCATTGAGCGGTGAGGCACGTGACACAGTGAAGTCACTGCTGATACATCCCAGCAATGTGAGTGGTGTAATGGAGCAGCTGCGGTTCAGATATGGATGCCCGGAGCAACTTATACTAAGCCAGCTGCAGTGCGTGCGAGATGTGCAGGTTATTCACGAACAGCACTTGGCTAAAGTCGTGCCATTTGCTAGCCACGTGAGCAACCTTGTAGCATTTCTACAGTCGCTACCAAATGGAGAGCACCACTTGAGCAATCCGACCTTGATGGAAGAGCTAATAGCGAAGTTACCACCAGGCCGAAGAATGGAATGGGCAAGACATGCCAGCACTCTGCTTACTCATCCGACCATCCAGCATTTCAGTAAATGGCTAACTGAATTTGCAAACATCGTGTGTACAATAACGGAGGTCGAGGTGAAGGACACGAGGCGCCGCTTACTACATGTAAGCACGCATGAACAGGAGCAGTCCCGAGGTAACCAGTGTCCCCTTTGCGACGGACAACACGGAGTTACCAACTGCAAGGACTTTAAGAAACGCTCTACGTCAGACAGATGAAGAGTGGCACGAGAACAGCGACTATGCTTCTCGTGCTTGAGAGTGGGCCATACAACAAGGAGTTGCCGCGCAGACAACAGATGTCAAGTGGACGGATGTCATGGACGACATCACGGATTGCTACACGAGAAATGGAATGCCTCTAGGAGGATGCCACAGGCAGTGGACACCACTAGGGATGACTATAGGGAGACGCAAGTAGCGCGTCCCAATTGGAATGCCTCTAGGAGGATGCCACGGGCAGTGGACACCACTAGGGATGACTACATGGAGCCGCGGGCAGCGTGCTCTTACTGGGATACCTCTAAGAGGACGCCACGGGCAGTGGACACCACTAGGGATGGAAACAACGAGCCGCGGGCAGCGTGCTCAAATGAGAATGTGTGTAGAACGACTGAAAGAAATCTCAGCTGCGTCGAACACAAGGCACACCGCCTATTATTCCGCATATTGCCAGTTACGCTATATGGAGTCGGCAACAGGCGCGTGGATACATATGCACTCTTCGACGAACGCTCGTCTGTGTCTATGATCGACGACAAACTGAGACGTGCATTAAACCTAACTGGCGAGCGACGGCAGTTGGAGATAAATTGGTTCGGCGTCAAATCGGCCAGAGAGCCCGCTATGACGATCAACTTGCAAATAAGCGGAGCAGGCAAAGATCAACGCTTCGACTTACGAAGTGTTCACGCAGTGAGAAACTTGAGTTTGCCGATGCAAACCCTGCAACGATGTGACTTGCAATACAATGGTCAGGAGGATCGGCCAATTAAGGCATATAAGAATGCAGTGCCAAAGCTGCTGATTGGACTGGATCATGCCCACCTGGGATGGCCAACCGAAAGCAGACAGCTTTCAGTAAATGGGCCCTTTGCAGCGGCAACCAAGCTGGGATGGCTGATCTTTGGCCCGACGAGGGATAATGGTAGAGAGCCATCGTCGACATCATGCCATCTGACTGAGGCGCAAGACAATGCGGTGCAAATGGTCAATGACTACTTTGACGTTGAGAACTTCGGCGTGAAGCTTGCACCGCCTGTTACGGCCAGTGCGGACAACAGAGCACAGCGAACGCTTGAAGATACGACTGCAAGATTGGGAAAGAGGTTCCAGACAGGACTCTTATGGAAGCGTGAAGACATCGTAATGCCACGGAGCTACGATATGGCACACCGGAGATTACTAAATATTGAAAGGAAAATGAAACGTGACCCACAATTTGGCCTAGCCTACAGGCAAATCATGGACGATTATGTAAAGAAGGGATACGCTCGTCGTTTGGAGCAAGATGAGGTACACTTGGCCAACGACGACAAGCTGTGGTACTTGCCACACTTTGGAGTGATGAATCCCAATAAGCCAGGAAAGCTGCGACTGGTCTTCGACGCAGCGGCGAAAGTTGGCAACGTATCGCTGAACTCGGTGCTGGACAAGGGTCCACAGCACTACAAGGCACTGCCAGCCGTGCTCTTCCACTTCAGAGAAGGGCGCTGTTGGAGTTTGCGGTGACATCAAGGGAGATGTTTCACCAAGTTGGTCATACGGCCAGAGGTATAGATGCGCGCAACGCTTTCTATGGCGTGATGGAGACGACCAACGAGATCCAGACATTTACGAAATGACCGTGATGACGTTCGGCGCAGCCTGCTCACCCAAGTGCGGCGCACTACGTGAAAACCATTAATGCGCTCGAACATCAACACACGGATCTACGTGCGGTCAAAGCCATAACTGAATACCACTACGTGGACGACTACGTGGATAGCTTTACAACGGAGAAGGAAGCCATCGACGTCACGTCACGAGTGAGAGAGATACATGCCGGAGCTGGGTTTGAGCTTTGTCAGTTTGCATCCAGTTCGCAAACTGTGCTTGACGCCTTAGGCCGACATGGAGCAGCTAAAGGCGTACAATGGTATGAAGGAGAAGAGAAGATACTGGGAATGTACTGGCAGCCAGCCACGGACGAGTTTAAATTCAACATTAAGTTCAACAAGGTTCCCAAGAGCGTGATGACTGGCAAGAGGACTCCTACAAAAAGAGAATTTCTGAGTATGCTCATGTCAACGTTCGATCCCTTGGGATTCTTATGCTGCCTTATGATTACCGCCAAATTGTTACTGAGAGAGATTTGGCGAAGAGAGATCCACTGGGATGAATCTCTACCGAGTGGAATAAGTGACGCCTTTGAGAAGTGGCGCCAAGAGCTTGCAGATGTGGAGAGGTTTCGATGTACACGTTTCTACTTTGGACTAGGAAAGGTCTTGGACACGCAACTTCACATATTTGTGGATGCCAGCCAGTCTGCATTTGCCGCTGTGGCATACTGGCGAGTCACAAGTGAGGACAGGGTGCGAGTTATGTTTGTGTGTGCTAAAACAAAATGCGCTCCAATGCGCACTATGTCAATACCACGGCTGGAGCTGCAGGCAGCGGTTCTGGGAACGAGGCTGATGAGCACTGTGAAGAAGGAGCACAACATCGCCATCAGTGACACCATACTCTGGATGGATTCCAAAACAACACTACTTTGGATTAGCAGTAAACACCGCCGCTATAAACAGTTCGTTGGAAACCGAGTGGCAGAGATTCTGGAATCAACAGATGCAGCGCAATGGCGCTGGGTACCAACAGCTGACAATGCCGCTGACGATGCAACGAGAGCGCAGTCCAACGTTGACCTTGGTCAGGAGTCACGTTGGTTGAACGGGCCTACGTTCTTAAGGAAACCAATCGAGTGTTGGCCGCAGGCAGCGGCCCATTACGATATGGTCAATGAGGATGAGGAGGAGATGCCTAGTGAGTTCGCCCTGATCACTACGCAACCCTTTGTTATATCGTTTCAGAGATTTTCGTGCTACATTCGTCTGTTGAGGATCACTGCTTGGATACAGAGATACCTAAGACGATGTCGCGGGCAGCGGGATCCGCTTGAGAGCTACGGCCTTACGGCTAAGGAATGTGAGGATGCAGAGAGTCTGTTGATACGACGTGCACAACTTGAGTCATTTCCGGACGAGGTGCGAGCCGCGCACAGTCAGGACTTGGTTGCTGGGAGAAGCGACATAGAAGGATTGGCACCGTATCTAGACGAGCACGGGGTATTGAGAGCATATGGCAGAGTAGACGCAGCGCTATGTATGCCGTATAGCGCGAGACGGCCGATGATACTCTCTCACCGGCACCCCTTATCAAAGATGATTGCAAATCACTACCATGTGAAGATGAGGCATCAGAACCTGGATGCCACCATTAGCGAGATACGAAAGAAGTACTGGGTGACGAATCTGCGCCGCTTGCAGCAGAATGTCGTACACTCATGCGCCGTGTGCAAACGGCACAACCAGTGCAACCAATGATGGCACCATTGCCCGAGGATCGCCTGGAGGCCAACGGATGGCCGTTCAAATATACAGGACTCGACTACTTTGGGCCCCTAGTAGTGGTAGCCGGTCGCCGCAAGGGAAAATGCGATGGGTCGCCTTGTTTACCTGTTTGACAACAAGGAGCGATCCATCTGGTAGATTGGCATACGATCTCTCGACGGATGCCTGCATAATTGCAATGCGCAATTTTATGTGCCGACGAGGCCCAGTTAAGAGATTACGGAGTGACAACGGCAAGAACTTCGTCGGGGCCGATCGAGAGGCCAAAAAGTTCACTGAGGTCTTTGAGCCAGTTAGGATTCAGGAGGAGCTTGCTAAGAGAGGAATTGAGTGGATATTCAACTGCCCATCGAACCCGTCTGAAGGAGGAATATGGGAGCGAATGGTGCAGTGCGTCAAGCGAGTGCTACGCCATACTCTGCAAGAGATGACGCCGAGGGAGCACGTACTGCAGAGCTTGCTGATAGAGGCGGAGAACATTGTAAACTCTCGCCCTCTTACGCACTTGCCAATATCTGTGAATCAAGAAGCGCCTCTAACGCCAAACGACCTACTGATGGGTGCTGCAAACGCACCAGATACACGTGTCACCGACGGGCAGAAGCTTGAGCGAAGAACTACAAGGAAGCAGTGGCGAATAGCACGCATGTTGAGGGACCGCTTCTGGAAGCGATGGGTCCATGAGTATCTGCCTACGCTCATGCGACGCGAGAAATGGTGCAGGCGCACCAAGCCGACGCGCGTAGGAGATATAGTGTTCCTCTGCGATCCAGATATGCCGCGCCGAGAATGGCGCATGGGAATCGTTGAGGAAATCTACGCTGGAGCAGATGGAGTAGCGCGACGGGCTAGTGTGAGAGTGACTGACGGCAACTATGGCCGCCTGATGGTGCGTCCCGTCTCCAAACTAGCCGTTTTGGATGTGAGTGAAGCAGTTCCTTCACGGGGGAGGGTATGTCGCGGGACGACCAATTAGTATTTAAGTATCGATAGTTTATTGCGATTATTGTGACGGTCACACCGTCTAGTATAAAAACAGCTGTGAGCGATAGGATCGTTCTTGTTAAGTTTAAAGAGTTTAGAGGGAGTCACTGCGGTAAGAGTTAAGCAAATGTAAAGATATGAATTGTAATTGAATTTCCTACAGAATAAAATCCACCGATAACTACATACATCGAGTTCTACGCCAATGAACGTGGGTTCCAACGCAACCTCTAAATTCGATCGACGACAGCATTTATAGTTAAGTTATTGTGTGTATTATCAGATCAAGTAAAAATCAATTCGATAGCATCATGATCTACAAACCAGAGAACGGTATGGGTACCAGCAAAGTCCCGAAAGATACGGCCAAAGGAAAATGTGCGCGCTCACAAAATGCGCTCGGCTCTCTCTCTCTCTCTCTCTACATTGGCAGCGGCGCTGACGAGACAGCAAGTAGCAAAGCACACAAAAATAATTTTGATTTTTTTGTGTATTTCTTCGGGAGTTTGTTTGTTACCCATGCAATAATTTTAGGCTAACCATGAAAAAAATTGTCGTACATGGTACATGGTAATTTTTAGGGCAGATGCACTTATGCCGTTCTGTGGTACAAGCCATGGTGGATGACTCTATTAGATCAGCTCGTCATAATGGATCAAGAATATATGTACTTTATGGGATATACTGTTTGACTCTCCCAATATATGTAAATGCTTAAACAACTTTATAAAAAACTTAATTTTTAACACCTTATTTAAATTTAATGTTAGATATTTTTTGTAATCGTTTTCTTTTACTGTTGACTGTTCATAGTTGACATTATATAAAATAAATAAATAAATAATACTAAGCTTTTTACTCACAATTCATATTTGACCAACTTATTAGTCTCATTACATTTTCTACCTCGAGGAAATTATATGTACATCAGAGAACGGCTGGGGTGGCACTTTTTTGAAACCATGGTGACATTCACAAAGCATGGGTGTGGGTAAATACGCGCGCAAGCAAAACTGAGGCATATGCCTTTACTCATATACACAAGACAAGCCTGGGTGTTCGCAAGTGCCGAAAAATAAGGGCAAAAGAAAATGTGCGCACACGCAAAATGCGATCGGCAGGAATATAAGAATAAGCGAGAAAAAATCTCGCTTGTTGTCTCGCTCTGTCTGCTCTGGCAGCCGCGCCGACGCAACAGCAGTTAGCGAAAGAGTCGCGCATATTAGGCAAGCAAAAAATTGCATGACCTTTTTTTGTGTTTCTTCACATTCATTTCGAAGCCTTTATTGAACTTACCCAGCAAAGGCTTTGTAAAGGCTCATGGACAAAAATTGTCGGGCAACAAGAGCCCGCAAATTGGCTGCTTGGTGGGTAATAATACCATTAAGTAACGATGGGCGATTTTAGGGGTGGGTACACTCATGCCGTTCTCTGATGTACATACAAAATATGTTCTGTTTCTAAGCAATTTTTTTTGTTTTTCTAGAGACATTTTAGGTAACATACTTCCTTAACCAAAAAAAAATTGTGTAACAATAATTATTTTAGAAAAACCAATATAAAAGAAAAAAAGGCGCATTAAAGGTTGTCGCAGCAAACTTTTACATACACTTTGACTAGGGCATCGCATAAAACACACGGATGATGCGCTTCGAAACACATACACACAAAATGGATAACGCGTCACAGCTTGCAACACAGCTGAGTAGGGAGAAGAGTAGAAAAAAATATGTTTTTTTCAAAAATAGCAGCGACACTGACGGTTTTTATAAAAATTGAAAAGGATATCATTGAGTTGTGCAAATGTACATATGTATGCAGAAGAAGGCGTGGTAGACCCTATAAAGTAGTCGATGTACTCATGTCCGCTTGTCCGTCCGCCCGTCTGTATGAGCAACGAGAACTCGGAGTCTATAAGAGCCAGAGAAACCAAATTTCGTATGTAAGTTATCCTATTTCCCAAGCTTATATTTTTGAAAAATCATCATTCCGCCTTCCGTCGCAATTTAAAAAAAAACCACAGCAAAATCGGAAAAAAAATAATTAAATCATACATAAGATTTTTAATGTTCTTGACCGATACCGAACATTTCACAACGGATATATAACTTAGGAATTATTCACATTTTAATTTTCCATATAGGCAGCGGGGTACGCTTGCTTATACCACTAAGCATACAATACTTGCTTAGTGCTAATCAGAGAACGGCATGAGTGCACGCACCACTAAAAACACAACGCGTACACCATGAGTAGTACTGCCCACACAGAAGCGAATTGGATCAGACCACAATGCAATTTCTTGTGCTTATAAAAAATGATTTCAGCAGCATTTTGTGCCGCAGGCAATTCGTATCCGAAGCCAAAACAACAAGAAAAGGGGTCAAAAATGATTTCCTGCGTCCTTCTGTTTCCTAACTGCTGTTCGCGTCGGCGGTCGCTGCCAAATGCAGACAGAGCCGAGACAGCAAGCGAATTGTTTCTCGCTTTATGCTTGTAAATTGCAGCCGATCGACTCGCGCACATTTCCTTTCGCTTGCTTCGTTTGGGTAAAAACACAAACGGAACCTTTAAACCTCGGATCTCTCTGGCGTTGTTTTGTGCGGCTGCTATGCGCCGCACAAGCAATTTTTTTTTTTGTGTCCGGTGTGCGTATTTTCCCGATTGCCATTGTGCGCGTATGTCTCGCCACCTTGATTTTTGTGTGGCCACCATTGTGCTTAAAAAGTGCCACAATTGCCGTTCTCTGGTGCTAATACACCATGGAAGCAGCAGCGTCGGTGCTGATGCTACAGCGAATATGGGCTGTGACGCGTCAAAAGCACACGCTTTTGAGTGTATCTGCTCGACCAAAGTGTATATAATGTTGGGAGCAGAGAACGGCAAGAGTGCACACACCCCTAAAAACACAACGCGTACACCATGGTACTGCCACACACAAGCGAAATTGTGGATCAGACCACAATGCAATTACTCGTGCGTATAAAAAATGATTTCAGCAGCATTTTGTGCGCAGGCAATTCTTTCCCGAAGCAAAACACAAGAAAAGGTCAAAATATTTTTTGTTCGTTTTCTGTGTGCTTCTGTTTCGCTACCTGCTGTCGCGTCGGCGTCGCTGCCAATGCAGACAGAGCGAGACAGCAAGCGATGTTGTTTCTCGCTTATGCTTATATGCCAGGCGATCGTCCTCGCGCACATTTCCTTTGCGCTTGCTTCGTTATGGCTAAAAACACAAGGGACGTTGTCTCGGATCTCTCTGGGTGTTTTGTGCGCTGCTTGTGCATCGTACAAGCAATTTTTTGTTGTAAATAACCTACGTATCTAAATACCTAGAAAACTCAATTTATATATAAACATGTATTTACGTACCCTTTTGAAACTTAGTATTTTTAAACACTTTGACATTTTTGTAAAAAAGGAAAAAGGGTATTATGAAGTTGCTCAAATGTATGTACCAGGGAGAAGGAGGCGTGGCAGACCCCATAAAGTATATATATTCTTGATCGCTCGACGAGCTGAGTCGATATAGCCATGTCCGTCTGCTCCGATCCATCCGTCCATGTATGAGTGCGTGTTCTCAAGCAACTAAAGCGTAGAGCAACAAATTGGTATATAGTCTCCTATATACATGGGACACTACCTATTATTTATTTTTATATTTCACTCCTCCATGTCCGTCTGTCCGTCCGTCGTATGAGTGCGTGTTACTCAGCAACTATAAGCTTAGAGCAACCAAATTTGATGTAGGTGCTCCTATATACAGGACACTACGCTTTTATTTATTTTTTTATATTTCCTCCCCGCAATTCGAAAAAAACGATATTTAAGGCAGGACAAAAATCTTTAAAAATCTGAAATATATCACAAAATTTCCTAGTCATAGTTTTCGACCGAACGATCAGAACGATCGGATAAATAACTTAGGAATTATTTACATTTCAATGTTCAATATAGACAGCGGGGTGCACGTGCTGACACGCCATACAAACGACGCTGCCGACGCAGGCGTATTTAAAAGTTGGCGGCGCCCAACTTTAGTTTGTCCACTTCTTTTTATTGGACGTGGAGAATTGTTTTAACTTGTTTTGCTGATTTAAGTCCAGTGCTGAAATTAAGTGATGAATAAATGTACATATATGCAGCAAGAGATGGTTCAAAAAACTTGAGACAATTAGGGTTTATGTAAGGACTTATTAGTAGTGCAAAGATAGAGATAGTCGGGAGAAAACCTTTAAGTGAAAAAAAATTTATAACGTTGAGTTAAATAAATTTAAACAAATATGAAGTGTTAATTTTACTATTCACTAATACTTAATTTTAATTTAGAAGAGAAATGGATTATACATTTTTAGTCAGCTTTAAATCTATGTATGTATGCATATACTAATAATTTAGTAATAGAAGATAAATCTTTTACCAAAGATACGATTCAATTTTGTTGCTTACTTGCGAGGAACAGTTGCGACGAAAATTTGAAACAAATATAAAAAAAGGATTAGATACATTATTTTTTATATTTATTTTAGGATTTGGATCTGCGATTAAATATACGATTTTACTACAAAATGGTTTTATAGAGATAACATTTTATTTGATTGGATTGAATGACGTAAGCCGCTTTCAATAATATAATGGACAAACGAAACATATTTTTGAATATATTTTAAATTTATAATTTTCATTTATCTGCAACAGGTAATAAATATATAAAAAAATTTTAATTGTTAGAATATTTTTTTTATAAACAATTGGTTGCATTTAAGTTGGGCGCAACTAATTTTTATATGCATTTTTTTTTTTAGTAAGACATTTCAAACACACGCACGATATATGTAATCACACGATCATCAAGCAGTCAAGAAGTTGGTTTCAAATATTTTAAATGTAGTACATTTTATATATATGTATTATATTATATATTGGCAAGAAATTGTCCAATATTGTATTTATGTACATAGCTTCCTATCAATGATATCGCTAGTCTGCGAAACGGAAAATACCAATAATATACTTAATTCGTGTGCTTAGAAAAAATGTTTAATGTCAACTAATATTTTTAAAATATAATATTATCTTATGAGTTTTTCACACGTGATATAACAACTAACAGGTTTACATTTTCGTTAGGATATAATATGTGGATTAGGTTGGCATCGCACTAGTAATTGAACGAATAATCACGCATTATTTCGGAAAAGTTAGTGCGTCAAATGTACAATCATTTTTCATATACATATGGTTATGATGATGATGTAGTGAAGTAAGAATCAGAGAACGGCATGAGTGTACCCACCCCTAAAATCACCATGTTACTTACATGGTAGTACCCAAGCAGCCGAATTTGCGGGCTGTTGCTGCCCGACAATATTTCATAAGCCTTTACAAGCCTTTTGCGTGGGTAAGCCAAAAAGGCTCTCTGGTAAGAATACACCGATGCATCGATCATCGATGTTTTTCTTAGCGATATTTCGCGATGTTGAACATCAGTTGTTGAAATTCACAATCGGGGGTGACACACATTTTCAAACCAACCTCAAAAAATATATACTACATATGAGATTATTTTAGGTGAAACACAGTTTGATATGATTTTAAAATCTCCATCACTTGGCTTAATGTTCAGACATATAGTTTTAGAAATGTCATTAAGTTTATAATACGTCTGTATTGCAATATTACAAATGTTTTAATGTATGATTAACTATTATTACAAAACACATGTTGTTGTATGCTTAGTGCTATTAAGCAAAAAGTCTACTAAACTTTGCAATTCGCTGTCACAGTTCAAAATCATTTCGATTCAGATGCCCGGAGTTTTCATATCATTTTTTTTGATTTGGACGCTTTACTGTGCTATGTTATGTACGCTTTGCTTCATAGCTTGCTTTAGTAGTTTCAGTTGACGTAAACATAGCTTTTAGGAACTACATGTTTAATGTGTATATAATTAAAATAAAGAGCACAACTATGTATTTTCAATTTTGGGGAAACTTATTTTTTGTTGCTTTAAGTGTGAATTTCTTTTTGTCAACAGTCGCAGAAAATACCAAGCTCTTTATATATAATAATATAATTTGTATAACATACTTAATTTAATTTTTTGCTATATGCTTTCTGATCAAGAAGTACCAGGAGCTATGAATAGATCTACCAACACGAGTAATTAATATTTTTTTAATATTTTTTAATATTTTATACATATACAATTAAATACTTGAAAAGCTTTTTAAATATGTCATAGTATGAATCCTTTTTAAGGTTTTGATGGATTGGACATATACATACATACATATAAGTTGATACATCAAGGATTCGAACCAATGTTTCAACCTAACATCGATGTTTATTTTAAAAAGTATAAAAATCGACGTTGGGGCTTACTTTCATAAAACTAACATAGTGAATATGATGTTTATGATTTTGGTTGACTGAAACGATTTACATATGATTACTGGTTTTGAACACTACTAAAATCGTTTTTTACATTCTTGTTAATAATTGAGGCACGATAAGATAATATTTGAGTATATTCCTTTTTGTCGGGGTATGTAGAAAACATTTAGTAGGCAGCGTTAGTTTGTTCCCAAATCATCGATAGTGATAGTATACGATTTTTAAAGTACTTTATCTACACCGATCGATCAAAGCGATAATTACCTTGTATACATTCTGATGAAATCGCATGCTATAGAAAACTATCGAAAGCAATCAATAGTTAAAGATTGCATTTGATAATGGAAATATGCTATGCCGCATGTTTTTTTTTTTTTAGTTCGTTTCGATATTAATCGAGCTTCGAACACCGATAAGGTCATAATCTAGTTTTCCTTCATCACTAATTTAAGTTATAAAATAAGTAAATAAAAAGACGTAAAGAATAAGAAGTGTGAATATTGGCTAAGTACCAATTTATTTTGCAATCTATAATTATGTGGCCAAAACTTCAATCAATCTAATTTTTAATTTAATTTTGTATGTGTGACATGGCAGAACTCATTTAAGTCATATATTTTGGACTCAATATATATTATTGAATGTGTATATCAGAGAACGGGAAGGGTGGCACTTTTTAAGCACTATGATGGCATGCACAAGACGTGGGTGAATGTACATACGCATAACTCCCAAGACATGAGTAAAGGCGAATACGCGTACCGACAAGAAAGGCAAAAGAATGTGTACGCACACAAAATGCGAATGGCTGGCATAAAAGCGAAATAATCTCGCTTACAGTCTCGCTCTGGCTGCACTGGCAGCGGCGCCGACGCGACAGCAGCGAAAAGGAAGCACACATGAAGCACACTAAAAATTGTATGACTTTTTTTCCCCCTCACAAAATTAAGGGTATATGTTTGAGATCCACACAAAAATTGTAGGTTGGCTATCAGCTACCCACGTCGGCTGGCCACAGCAACAATTTCGGTTATATGTGTGTGTCAGTTTTAGGATGAGTGCGCTCTTGCCGATCTCTGATAAGTGTGTATGATATCGCTTAAGAAATATACATATATATGATATTTTCGATATTTTTTGTGTACAAAATTCCATATTGTAAATTAAAAAAATAATTACAAAATTATAGCAACTTCTTTTGTTTTGACTTAATTCATAAAACATACAAAATTATACTTCTTTAATTCTAACACTTGATTATAGTATAATCTTCATATTTCTAATTCTTACATTGTACATCTTTAATTATGAAATTAAAAACACTTTTGAACATTTTATATACAGATATTTTGTAATTATAAAATTATTATAATTCCAAAATATTGTATTCAACGACTCAAAAAACGCGTTGGGTGCATGGTCTTTGAATGTCAGAGATGACTCACTTGATACCTGAAGCAAACCTCTTTGAGGGCATAGACCCACTTGGAGTAATTAGGCAACCCATTATTGTCTTTAAAATACTCAGAATGATATGGGAGGCGAGCTTAAATATAATTTTAGTTCCATTTGTCTCTCAGACTAAAGGTTGAATAGGTAAAAACAAACTATTAAAAGATATATCAAAGAAAAACTCACTATTCTTACCGAAAAATATCGATATATTGATGTATTTCTGATCACTCTTTTTCTCACGATTTTCATCACAAATTTGTTACGCAGTGTTATTAGGGCAAATATTTCTAAAATTGCTTAAGAAATTTGCGTAATATAATAATAATATTAATAAATTAAAAAGTTTCTATGTTATAGGTAAATCAGAGTACAGGACTTTCGTAGGATACAATCATGAAGACTCGATTTAATACGTATGATATTATCTGTGGGGTTGCTGAACTTCAGAGGTATTTTGTGCTATTATGTACTTGACACATTATTTATAAAAGCATATGTTGTCTAGGTTGGTGGGCTCACGCGTAAATCAAATCTATGATATTGACAGCAAAACATATTTAATACGGCTTCATGCCAGTGGTGGCTCAGAAAAAGTTACACTGCTTATTGAGTCCGGTACTCGGTTTCATACAACTGCATTCGAATGGCCCAAAAATCAGGCGCCCTCTGGGTTTAGCATGAAATTGAGAAAACATTTGAAAAATAAGCGACTTGAGCATATTCGTCAACTGGGAGCGGATCGTATAATTGATCTTCAGTTTGGCATCGGAGAAGCAGCATATCACATTATTTTAGAACTATATGATCGTGGCAATATTATATTAACTGATTATGAGCTAACGATACTATACATCCTACGACCACACACTGAAGCCGAGACTGTACGATTTGCCGTACGAGAAAAATATCCCCTTGATCGAGCTAAAGTGGGAACTGATGCATTATCAGTCGTTGAATTGTGTGATTTAATATGCAAAACCAAAGCCGGTGAGAGCTTAAAAAGAGCATTGATGCCAATCTTGGATGGTGGCCCAGCTGTGGTTGAACACATACTGATGGAACACGGTTTGGACGATCGTGTATTAAATAGTTTGGAGAAAGCTGATAAACCGCTGGAGGAAAATCAAAAAAACAAATATCAAAACTCGAAAAAACAACGCAAGCAGCGCAACAATCAGACCTCTAATGTGCAGGTTAGGCCTTTTGATATGATCTCCGATTTGGCAATATTGGAAAAGGCTATAAAGGTAAAAGTTTCATATCGTAAAAAGAAAAGAAATAAATTTTAGTTTTTGTTTTTCAGGACTCTTTTGATATTTTATCAGCAGGACGCAGTGGAAACTCAAAGGGCTACATAATTCAAGCTAAGGAGGAGAAACCAAGAGATAGTGAGGGAACTGAATATTTTCTTAAAAATATAGAGTTTCACCCTTACCTATTTGCACAAAATGCTGAACAACCATTTACCATGTTCGAAACATTCATGGAAGCTGTTGACGAATTTTATTCGACACAGGAGTCGCAGAAAATTGATTTGAAAACATTGCATCAAGAACGCGAAGCACTTAAGAAGCTGTCCAACGTGAAGCGGGATCATACAAAGCGATTGGAAGAGCTCAACAAAGTGCAAGATACCGATAAAAAACAAGCTGAACTTATTACATCCAATCAAGAATTAGTGGACAAAGCCATTTTGGCAGTTCAGTCGGCAATTGCAAGTCAGTTGGCATGGTCAGATATACAAGAACTTGTCAAGGAGGCTCAAACTAACGGCGACATTGTAGCCTGTTCCATAAAGAAATTGAAATTGGAAATAAACCATATAACGCTATTGCTCTCAGATCCATATGCAAACTGCAATGAGATTGAAAACGATAGAGAGCAACCGGCTGATAAACAACAAGATTCAATGCTAATTGATGTTGATCTTGCTTTATCTGCTTGGGCCAATGCTCGCCGTTATTATGATATGAAGCGATCTGCGGCACAAAAGGAACAGAAAACAATTGATGCATCGCAAAAAGCATTGAAATCAGCTGAACGTAAGACGCATCAGACGCTAAAAGAAGTGCGTACTATATCAAATATAGCTAAAGCTCGCAAAGTGTTTTGGTTTGAGAAATTTTACTGGTTTGTTAGCTCCGAAAATTATCTGGTAATTGGCGGAAGAGACGCACAGCAGAATGAACTTATTGTTAAACGGTTAGTCAAACATTTATAAATACATATATTTTTTATTTTCCTTTTTTTTTTAAAGATATATGCGTCCAAAAGATATTTATGTGCATGCAGACATTCAAGGTGCTTCAAGTGTTATTATTCGTAATGCAACGGGAGGGGATATTCCTCCCAAAACTTTATTAGAAGCTGGAACTATGGCTATTTCATATAGCGTTGCGTGGGCTGCGAAAGTAGTGACAAATGCATATTGGGTGACTAGTGAGCAAGTCAGTAAAACTGCTCCTACAGGCGAATATTTAGGTACGGGAAGTTTTATTATTCGTGGAAAAAAGAACTTTCTACCATCTTGTCATCTTATAATGGGCCTAAGTTTGCTGTTTAAGTTGGAAGACAGCTTTGTACAGCGGCATGCCGGTGAACGCAAGGTTCGCAGCAACGAAGAAGAGGAAGATAACGAGAAGGTGTACACAGCACAGTATACAGCGAGGATGACTCAACTAGATGAACTTAGTGAGGTTAGCCAAGAAAAAAGTGAAAATGATTCAGATAGTTTTCCTAATACTGAGGTTAAAGTCGAGCACGATACTGGAAGAATCACAGTCAAATCCGATTTAAAGTCTGACTATCAAATAACTGATGATCTAGAGCACAAAAGACAAATACCTATTGAAGATGAAGAAGAGGAGCTGGCCATTATAGAAGCGGGACCTACACGAAAAAAAACTCAAGTTTCTAAAAAGCGTAAGGAGGGGAAGAAAAACTCAAACCAAGCTGAAATTCAAAAGTCGCAACTAAATTCAAATTTAGAAAATGAGCCTACAAGTCCCTCCAGAGTAAAACGTGGTCAAAAGGGTAAGCTCAAGAAAATGAAACAGAAATATAAAGATCAAGATGAGGAAGAACGCAAGATAAGAATGATGATCTTGAATTCATCTGGAAAAGAAAAATGCCATTTTACCGATATCAAAGAAGAAGAAAAAGCAATCGCGACAAAACAAACCAAAAAAGTGCAAACGGAAAGTGAATATAATCCAAGGTCACAAATTGAAATTGATGAAAGTGATGATACCCCCGTTAGTGTCGACACCGAGTTGCTTGACACACTAACTGGACAACCAATAGATGATGATGAGTTACTATTCGCTATTCCAGTAATTGCTCCATACCAAGCGTTACAACACTATAAGTAGGTAACGAATAATACATTTTTGCAATATTTTATTCACGCATGCTTACAGGTTTAAAGTAAAACTAACACCGGGAACTGGAAAACGTGGAAAAGCGGCAGTGATGGCAATCAATATGTTCTCTAAGGACAAAACCTGCAACAATCGGGAAAAGGATTTGCTTAAAAGCATTAAAGAGGAAGCTCTTGCTCGTAATATTCCAGGAAAGGTTAAAGTTTCAGCGCCTCAATTGCAAAAATTAAAGAAGTAAAAACTAACATAATATTATAATACATATATAAAATATTTTGATTTATATGTAATTAAATAAATCGATCTGAATTGTAAGATAAACATGGATTTTTTCTTAGGTTTAATCCTATGGGTATTAAGCCAATCAGAATTATCTAAAATATGTATCGATAGAGAATTCCGATAAAGTTAGCGCAGGCGCAATAATTGTGGATTGTAAGTTTACATGTATTTATTTACTTCAGTGATTCAAGATGAAAATGGATTCTGTGTGTATGTTTTTGTGCTATGGCCTATGGTCTAAAATTTGTGCATTAGAAAGTTAACCTTTACCTCTATAAACTTATTTTTAATTTGCATATAAAAATATTAAAATCCAGTGTAAAAACACTCAAGAACTCAATTAAACGAATGGCACTGAATTACAATAATAAAAGGTGTTACCGTTAATTCGAAGGCGTACAATTAAACAATGTGCATTCATTGTACATAGAATCTGTATGTATGCATATAAAGGGATGGCAAAGGCTTATTGTGGACTGTGAGTATCAAATTTTTTCTTAGAACTAAAACATACTGAATTAAAGTAAATCATGCATTTCCCCGAAAATATGTATGTATGTATGTACTATGGGAATTTATTAATATGGATAATATTGTTAAGCGTTATTAATATTTGAAAAATAAAGTTTACATGATTTAATCAATATTTAAATTTGTATATTGGACATACATATGTACATACATACGAATGTATATACATGTTTACCCTTATACATGTGGATGTAAACATACCTACATATTTTACACATTCATACATACATATACATATATGTTTAAACGGTCGTTAAGTTGTGAAGGCGCGTTTTTGTTAAAAATACATATGCCTTTCTGTAATCATATACATTTTTTTTTTTTTTATTAATTTATTGTTTTTCTTATTGGGGTGAACGAACGAATGTTGAATAATACTAGTCGCATGTCTTTGCCACCAGACTTCTTCAGACGAGCTAACGAACTATATATTGCAAGAAATAAAAAATAAAAAAATAACGATGTTTCTATGTCAACACATAGAACAAATTCAAGCTCTGCAATAAACCCATTCGGACGCATCTCTGACATGTTTTGCATAGAAAAGTCATCACAAATAGGCAATGATCATTTGAAAAAATTTGGTCCGCGAGTCAAACTTCCCAAACGACTAAACCGCAAAAGGTGGAACTGATTCTTTGGGAATCCTGACCAGTCTTGCAGAGGTTGGTAAATTTGGCATAGTTTCTGGATTCCACCGGATGGTTTCACGGGCCTATAGTCTTCTAGTATAGGAATCAAACACCGTACGGCAATATGCTAATATTTGTGAGCAAGTTTTTTTTGTTGATTTAAATTGCTTAGATTTAATTATTAGTACATTACATAATATAAAGTACATAAATATCGATCATTTACTAGTATAGTCACATATCTCATAAAATGGAAAATCGCGATAAACGCATTTAAAGTTTTCAAATGTCGGCAGTCTTCTGAGAAAATGACAAATATTTTTGCGTCATTAACTAAAAAATCGTGTTTTTCAACTTTTGTTACTTTTCTCATAAAAAAGCGGGATGTACATAATTTACTAATGTGGATTCTAATAATCAAAACCTAGTGATTATTAAATACAAACAAATAAACAGTAAAGGTAGAAACAAAAAAAAAACAAACAAAAGCTTTAGCATTAAAAGTTTGCCAAACTGTATATATCTCAAAATGCATAAAATAAAAGAAAAAGATACAGACTGTTAAAGTCAGAATATTGAACCCGCAATACGTCTTTGCTTGTCAATGTAGTTTTAATATATTACATTATATAGATTTACAAAATTAGTTTTACATAAATATTTAAAAACAGTGTTACTAATTAGGTAGTTTTTTCCTATTTAGCTATTCGACTTTAACAATGCATTTAAATTCATATTTCAGATAAATTTTAAGAATATGGATGCGAACCAGTATTATTGTCGCGGTGGAATACAGCAAAGCGCGACATCATCACAAACGCCGTCTACTAAAATGAATTATGGAATGTGTGCTGAGTATTTAACATGTAGTTCAAGTGATTTGGAGTCGGGTTTCACAGAAGTTTCTAGGGAAATGGCTCAACGAAATAATGGAAGCACTAAAAGTGTAGCAGGGAACAGGAATATTCCGAGCGCCTATATGTATAACAACTGCAACATGAATGCTGAATGTACGAATAGTACGAATTCTTCGAATAATGCTGGGAATTATATAAATATAATGACTGTTCCATTGGGAACGCTACAATATAACCGCAAGAAGTTAACAACGCAAGATTATCAGTAAGAAAATGTAATGTATCTATTAATTTCTGTATCTAAAAATTCATAAATAATTGTAGATCGCGTATTTACTATAATACTACGGATGCAAAGTCTCGTGAAGACTACTATTCAGCAGGCAACGGTAAACGCTTAAGTACTGACTCTTCCTCAAACGTTCACCCTCAATACCAGCATCAACAATCACAATCGCAGTCCCAGTCACAAAACATTCATCACATGCAGCATCAGGTGCATATGAGTCAAATGCACCAAAACCCGCACAATAATTATGTGCAGCATAATCAGCAAAAAACAGCGTGCAGTCATAGTTCGGGATTGGATCCTGTTGAGGATTCAACAGATTGCGGCGCAATGTATTCGAATGTTAATCCAAATGGTCGCGTTGTGGCTGCAACACAAACGCATCTTGGCAATGTGAATGTGGCCGCGTGTGATCAACTCATGCCCCAAAGTCCAGTTTCACTGGTGCCCGTCAATGTGCCTGTCCCACCTGTCATGTACACGGTGCATCGTGTGGTAACCACAGCCCAAATTCAAACAGCCGTGGGTAGTACTTTTGCATCCTCGGCAAGCGTATCTAGTGTTGTTAGCACAGGTCGCAATGAAACCGATTGCATGGCTGCTTCAGCTCAGGTGCCTTCAGGGATGAACTTGTCTAGCAACGATCCTTGTAACAGTGGTCAAAACTTAACAGACATCAATGGATTAAACAGTCCATCAGGTGATTATATGTTTATATACATATGATTATAAATATAACTGATGTGTGTTTTATTTGTTAAATTTTAGCTGCTCTAACAAATGCGAGTTTTCTGCCAGTTCAACAAAAATACAACAACAGCAACGATACCCAACAGAATTCGAAGAGATCTACCAACAACTCCAGCTCGAACTACCCAGTTAGCGCAAAATCATCTGCGTTAGTATCGCGGGCTTTGCAGAATGTATGCTTTTTATTACGATTGAATGTTTACAAAACTAATAACTAAATAACTATTTTGTTTGGCTATTCTAAGGTAATACCAACATGCGTATACTTAATGTCTCGTGTTGCTGTGCACATGGAAATCGAAGGTACAGCCCAATGCCCTTCTCAGGTTATGTTGGCTGCCGCACTTGGTTGTGAGGAGTTAGGCATTTCGAATAAGCTGTTAGCCCAGAGTATTTTCGGCTTGTGGATGACAAGCAGTTTAATGGAGATGCAACTAAAAGCACATCACTGCCCGTATGTGGTGCGAGTGGCGTGGACCAGGCTTCTGGAAAAGTTTAGCAACAGCACGCCAATTGATCGTAAATTCGATGAACCGATCATCATTTTGAAGAGAAATGTTTTCTTCTCCAAGAGAGATGAGGAAAAAATCAAGTAAAGCAATAAGCTCATAAATTTATTATGTTAAAAATGATTAAAATATGGTTTATTCTAGGGACCATCGGATTGTGGAGCTGCTCTATGAGGAGGCGAAGCATTATGTCTTAACGGGTAGATATATTATGGAATCAGTGCATTCCCTCATGTTGGGTGGCATTCAAGCACGAATCGAATTGGGTCCCTACAACTCCCATACACATACTGTGGGATTTTTCAGGTATATTTTCTTGCGCATTGAATTAATCTAGTTAATTTATTGTACTTTTATATTTATGGTTTTAGAGAGAATCAATCGAGATTCTTACCGAAACATGTTGCCAAGAGTTCAAATTGGTTGTGGCTACCAATCAGTCAAAAGAACTCTGCCGAAATTAGGCTTTTAGAACAATTTAAGAGAGTGCCACAATCAGCTACAACTCGAAAATTGATGAGGAAATATTTGGAATTTTGCTGGGCACTGCCATTTTATGGGTGAGCTGCTTTATACTCAACGAATTTAAAAATCAGAAGCTTATTTTCTCTATGTATATTATTCTTTCATAACGTAGTGCGGCTTTCTTTCATGGACAAATGGAACAGCCAGTTAGGGGCATTATGTCATTAGTTAACCATAAGGACATTGAAGTATTGGTCGCTGTTAACGAGAGAGGCGTTTTTATTATAGATTGCTATGAAAACGTAAGATGCTACAATTATAATTATGCAATTATCAATTTATAAATTTTTCTGGGTAGACATTATTATTGGGTCTTCGGTATGAGGACATGTCGTGGGATTATGCAAAGCCAAGCTCTAGTGATGATCCCGAATGCCTTACGTGCATTTTTTTGCAAGTATGTATATAACATTACCTTTTCATTGGAGGCATCTTAATTTTGAACATTACATTTAGTTTGACGCTGTTGAGAATGGAGTACAGATATCAAAACTTGTGCAAGTTTTTTCCAAGCAGGCTGCTATGATTGATGCACTAATTTCCCATTTCACAGAACAAATGAGAAAAAGAAAACAGGATGCGAATCCGTCGGAGCACCTACACGATGGTAATTCTATTAAATTATTATTTTTACATTCCAATTGCTAATAACTTGATATTCTATTAAAGAACCAAATCCTATACAAAACAATGGCAATGGAGTTTTGTGCAATAAGTTATATCGTTTAACCTTAGCAAGCTTTGACGAAGAAGGGCGCTGTATTGGACAAATGGGATCATTATCTATAAGCTATTAACATTTGTTGATATAAATATAAATGAATTTGTTAAAATAAGTATTAACATAGTTAGTCTATTTAGAATTATTTGTATATAAATACTTGTATATACAAATATCAATTGCAGCATTACCAGGCCGCGTTCAAAATGGTTTAAATATTTTACAATCATATAATCATTTTGAAAATTTTTTTAAATTTGATTATTGATGCATTTTATTTTTATTGACTTATATATATTTTTTTCTTCATGCGTTGTAACAAATTTTTTAATTGGATTGAACATAAAATGTATATGTACTTTTATTTTGGCAACCGGTATTTTGTAGAGTCATGAATATGTACACTAATTGTCAATAACAACAATTTAATATACAGTAAAGCTGAGATATAGAATCTCTTAGGTCATAAACAAATTTAAAATTTGGTAATCGTATATGTACTTATAATATTCATACATACATAAACTTATATTCTTTCCCAATTAGTTATAACAGCACATAAACTACGAAAGTGTGAGGAAAATTGACTTCAAGTAAAACGTATCCACATTGTGTTTAGATGATTGTTGAAGACTGTTTATTGACAAAATAAATGCTTAATTCTTATGTACATTTTAACCCTTAAAATATTAATCGTGTATTAATGGTCAATTTTTTAATACACTTTCTTTTATCCAGAGCGTTTACAGAGATAGGAAGAGAGAGAGAGAGAGAGAGAGAGAGAGAGAGAGAGAGAGAGAGAGAGAAAGAGTTCACTTAGTGCTTAAAAATTAATCTATGTACTAAAAGGAAATAATTGTAGATCAACCATAGTTTAGTTTAATGAACCATGGTTTTCTTTTTGAATCTAATGTTGGAAACTTAAAATTAAATGTAGAGTAATTTTATTTAAAAATATAACTACAATAAATTATTTAATATTTCTTTTAAATTGATACAGATTGTGTTAAAATAATGTAATACTGTTATGACTGATTAAAGTTTAAATATGCATATCTACGAGTGTAACAACAGTAAATGTTGAGCTTGCGCAGAACTACCTTGGAGTATGTGTGGCAAGAGTAACAAGTTGTTGCGGTGTTTCAGGCCCTCAACCATATGCATGTGTGTATATGTGCTATGTTTATTGTTGAAAAGTCTCTCTCGTGGCCATGCGTCGTGCACGATAGTACAATCGTCTTTCTTAAGGTTCGTCTTATGAGCGCGTGTACAGTGGTTGTCCATGGTTGTGCTCTCTTCGCCGCAAAATGCTTTTGGGCATACTTTCTGACAGCTTCGCTAGGACAACATTCGCAGCGTCCAAATCACATCCTTCTGTTAATCCGAGAAGTAAACAACATCAGTCGCAGTCACACTAATCGCAGTTGTAGATTGTTTAAAAGCGTGAATTAAACGTGCTAGAGAACAAACGCGCACAATTGTGAGCAATACAGCCAAATATATATATATATATATATATTTATTTATATATATATATATATATATATATTAGTTAAGAATCATTTGTGACTGATTAAAGTTTAAATATGGATATCTCTGCCTATCAGCATATGAACATCCGCATGAGCACACGAGGCAAACGGCCGTTAAGAAATCTTACGCCAAATGACAAAGTACGCGCCATTCAGCGCATTCATAATGGCGAAACAAAGGCTAGTGTTTCCAGAGATATTGGAGTGCCGGAGTCAACGCTGCGCGGATGGTGCAAGAACGAGCAGAAGCTTAGATTTATGTGCCGTCAACTGGGCACTGATCACCTAGGCCTGTCTGGCATGGACACGCCACCAGAAAAGCGCGCGAAATTTGGAGGCATTTCCAACTTTGACGAACTGAGTTTTGGGAGTCTACCTATGCAGGCTATAGATTATGCTTCACATAATGAGTCCATATTGGAGAATTACGCCTTAGTTGAGTTCTTGAAGAAAAACGCGCTTCAAACCGATGCTATGCAGCAGCATACTACCAGTAGTGATGCGGACCCACCGTCTATGGGCTATGGTGCTAACAACATGGTGCATCAGCTAAACCTGTTGGCACTGCTCAATACAAAGCTGCCGCACAAATTGGAGCAAGTGTCGGTTGCCAATCTAACGCCAAGCTCGACGGTCGAGATCTCAGTGTCAGCGCCTGTAAAGAAATTACATTGCCCTCTGCTGAGTGTTAAGAACTGGGCCAAGGATCCAGCCAAACAAGACTCCATTGATGTATACACATGCACCACTAGCAACGACAAAAATAACAATGATATCGATGCCATACAACATGCCACATCCAATGGAGACAATGGTCCAGTGTCTACTATGCCGGAGTCTTCATTTGCTTTGGGCAACGGAGCAGCAACTATCGCATCACCGGATAACAAAGCACAAGGCACCGCCTTGCTGGATTGGTGCAAAATGTTCAGCGCGAGCTTAAATTTTTTTGCGTTTGCGGCCGCTGCAGCTTCAATGCATCCTAGCGCATCATCAGAGCATGTAGCGCTGCCGACTCCAGTTAAAGCCGATGAGACACAAAGATTTAATAATATACTCCTAAACAAATTAAGTCCCTTGGTAAACAGCGATTCATCGAACGGTAGTTACTATGACAGCGAACCAGAGGACTTGTCCGTGCGATCGTGTGCTTCAAAAGCATCGAGTCCGTGTCCGTCTTCATCTCCTTCAAACAGCAGATCCCAGAGTCCCGATAAGAACAGCACTTCAAGTGCGTCTACAAACAGCGATGGAGAGCAATAGTCAATTTGAAAGAAGTAGCTCTGTACATATGCAACTTTTATTTATTTTTTAATTACTCCAATCGGTTGAAGCCAGGCATTATATGAGGATGTACATGTGTATATCATTTAGGTATCTTAAAATTGTTTTCAAGCAATAGAGACCTATGAATCTTAAGTAGGTAAAACAATTAAAAACTACTAACTAGTTTTATGTCCCAAGCAACAAACATTCATGACTGTGAGGGAAAAGCCAAATGCAATACAATTAAATAAGCATACATATTCCTACATACCCTCATACTACCCTCATACATTCATATTTATATAATATTATTACGATACAAATTAATAAGTAGCTCGCATTTTTAAAATACATATCTGTAAATGAATTCATTAGATTTCTTGTTTTATTATTGTTGTAATAAAAGTCACATGTGTAAGAAAAAAAATTTACAAATATTTAATAATAAATAAATCTTAATTAAATTATTTAATAATGACTACTACATGACTTATATTTTTAGATGCTTTAAAAAATGGATTGTTGCAAGACCTTAAATTTTTGGGACTTTAGGGACCAGGATTTTTGGATGTCTGTGGAATATAGTTATATACTCAACCTGGCGACGCAAAACCACTGAATTAATTGGTTGGCTAAACTAATATAATATAATAGCGTAAGGCTTCATTGGGGTAGATCATGTCAGATTACCAAAAGCTTTCTTCGACATATTTTTCGGTGAACGCTCATTTAAATCTGAGATTAGTAAATTTTCGACGTGGAATGTACCATTTAACTTTCATGTTAAGGTTTCATTTTTGTTCCGATTTCGTCCTATCAAATTATTGCGAGTTGTCAGGAAACATATTTTAATGTAAGACTAAAAGATACATTGAAATCTAAACAGGTTGCAGATGACTGTGCACTGTATACAGTGGTTAACTGAAATGTTAATTTGCAGAAGTTCCAACTGAGGTGAACAAAGAGCCATAACTGTAGCTACAGCAAACGAAATATTGGTTCACCTTTTGCTAAAATTAAATATCGCGTGTTGGTAATTTCCGCTTGGCTTCTCGTTGTTGCTGCTGCTGCCAACCATTGAAGTTGAAGCGAATTATTACCATGATTACGCGGCTGACAATGCTCCCCATCCCAACATGCATTCATGATGTCCATCCGGCCTACCAACCGGAGCTGGCTTTCTGTGCATGCATATTATCCTCACGTTTACATTCTCTTTGACGCTTGCATTGCATGTTGGTAGTGCTTGTGGACATCTTTCGTGGCATTCTGGATGAGGATAAAATTACTTAAAAGTGATCCTCCTGGGCATATCCACTATATTGGCATTATTCAACCCAACCGCTGTCAATATTGTGACGTCTCGTAACCCGCATAACATGGATGCATGCTTGTATATATATATGTATATATATATTCATATATGTATATGAATATATGCTTGTATGTATGTGTATATGTTCGTAAGTTTCGAAAATAGACTACATATTTTAAAAGACCTGCCCAAAAAATCTGGGTGATCATATATGTATATACATACATAAATATTGTGTTATTATTTTCAAATTGTGTTATTGAATCAAATTGCTTTACTTATTATATTCATAATATTTATGTGTGCACCTACGTATGACTTATCATGTACATACATACATATGTACTTTGCACACACTGTAAAAACACTGTTACCCATACACACTACCACATTTCATATTCGAAGATGCTAAGCCAATTTATTCTTGATGGCATCTCGATCGCGTTTAAATAATTGGCTGCAAACTCACCTTACCCAATTCGAATAAACCTTCAGTCTTTTGCGTGTCTTGATTCTTTAGCTCTCTAGCATGCGGCAATTACAATCAGATTTGCTGCCGTGTCCCCCAAAGGTTTGCCAAAACAGCGCTTATATAAGCTCGCGTCTCTGTTTTTTAGTCGTTCATTAACTTGCACGCTCATTCTCTTTTATGTCGCGAAAACCGCGCATTTTTTATACAAAAGGTTTTTTAGCTCATTTTTTAAATATTCAAATAATATAGAATTTTCTATTTAGGGAACAAATGTTCTATGTACATATGTGCATACATACATCTGTTTGGTTAATTCATCTTTAATGTTCACATTTTCGGTTGCATACTTTTATTAAAATCTAGGCTATTGTCTAAAAGCAACTAAAAAAAACAAGTAGTCACGCAAACCAATACAATATGTGCATGTATGTATATTTGTATAATATGTATGTTTGTATAATCTTTGGTTTGTACACAAACCGATATGAAAATGAAAACGGCATCTTCTGAAAAAGCAAAAATTACTTTTTTGTCTCTGTTTTTGTTCTTGCATTTTCTTTTTATAGTTTAGTTCTGTTTCCGCTGCCGTTCCTTTGTCCTAGCAAACATCAAAGTGTCCCTTTGGACCTAAAACTTTTTAACGTTCTGTACTAATGTAAGACCATCACTTGCTTGTGGTCATTACAATTTTTAGGCACTACGGTGTAAATAAATATTGGCATTAATCCGCATTCAAAGGTCTAAATGGTTTTATATAAAGGTGTATATGTGTTTGCAAAAGATATGTATATGCTTGGAGTTGAAAGGATATATTAGTAGGTCCTAGTTTTGCTTAGCAATTTGCTGAAATATGGAAAATTTACTATTGCATTTACAAAACTAATTTATTTTTGATTAGCATTTCGCAATGTCTTTCTCTGGTGGAAATACAATTTTGTTCCCGAAACATGAGTGACATTCAATTTGGGGATTGTGTGTCTTCAATTGACGTTAAAAAGATGTTTCATTAATAGGCACACAAATAAAAATATATATTTTATTTTTTAACATATTTGTATATGTAGGCATAAATTCTATTGTTAAACTTGGCAAAAAAAACCAATATACCCAAATTTATATATAAATATAACTTTTATTCGGTTGCGATTCTTTAATTAAATCAAAGAAAGAGAATTATGTGTAAATCGTTGTCATCAAATAAATTTAAATTAGCGATCGCACTTATTAAGTTGCTTGAATTAGGCCTGCCAGGAAGTACATCTTTCAAAGTCTCTGTTGCTGGTATTATAATAATTATTACATTAAGCCAGCTTTTTCAGGTTTGTCGGTTTTTTAGTAGTATGACCGTTTCGATAAATTTACTTGTATATTTTATAACTTCTGCCTTAAGGAATTGATTTAAAATTAATAAAATGACGAGAGCCATTGTAAATGCGAATAATTATCATTTGCTCTGCTCAAATCACGCTCTCAGTTGTAAGTTGCTTCAATGGCTCCGGCTGCTGTGGAGTAGTAAAAAAATCACTGGGTACTGGGAAAACAAAAGTTCCAGCAAATCAAGTATTTTAAACTTGATTTAAAACAGTTTTTTTTTAATATGCATCCAGGATTTTAATAGGCATTTCCTTCTGAGGATAAAGCATTACAAAAAATAATATTTATAATATATTGTTGGACTAAGCCGTACCGCAAATTTTCCATCTTGCATCTAATTTGTGCATTCCTAATTCTGTGTTTGTTTGCTTTTTAACAATATTAGAGGGTATAGTTTGAAAAAAACAAATCTATTGAAAATATATGGAAAATAAATTTTTTTTTTCGTTTAGAGGTTTTTTCTATTAAAGGTAACAAATTTGTTAAACCTTAAAAATACAAGCTTTTGTCAGATTGACAGCATACCACAATTCGTAGCTAATCAAAAGGGATGAAGGGCCTCACGGGCATGTTTTGTGCGGGCGTCATTGCTTATCGTTGACAGTTCTCGCTACGACAGCCGTAAAACTTTATAATATTTGGTGCTTAATTGTGTCGTTTCACTGACACAAATCAAATCAAATTAAATGTGAAATCTGTGTATATCAAGTTATAGGAGAGTGGAGTGTAGTAGTACGTGCATATTATATATGTACATATGTGATTGTTTTGGGTGCAATAACCTTTTTGTTCTATTATGATCAGCGACACGATCTGAAATTGTTGACCGAATTATCGCATTAATTAGGCACACAATAGGAATGTCCGTAGTAATGCATAAAACCGACAATAACAATGTTTGCATAAGAAACCATATGGATATACTACATGTGCACACGACTACAAACAATTGAGCTCAATTGGAAGGGTTTTTTGCTATGAATAAATAACCCTTATCAGTAGTCTTTGAATTCTTGGGGTAGCATGCGAGGTTCGAGGCCTTTTTTTATACAGATTTCATCAATGTCCGGCATGTCATCAATGCAATGAAATTCTTGGACCAGTTACAAAGTCCGTTACAGAACATGTCGTTATAGGACACACCGTGCCTTTTCGCCTGTCATTCGTGAGAAAAAGCAAATTTTAAACTGCTTTCTACTTTTTGAGGCAATTTCTGTCCGCTTTAAAAATAGCCGTACGAATATACATATGACGTATGGAAAAAGGAAAACTAAGAAACCGGTTGTGTTGTTTATTTTCCCCTTATATTCTCAAAGCGACAATCGTTTTGATGGGATCCCGATGTTTGTCTATGGATTATAAGGATTATAGGCGCAACTAATCATAACTAATGATAAAATGTATTCGATGACACTGACACGATTATACATATGTATAAATATATAATATACGTAATAAAGTGATGGCTATGAAGTTCAAAAAAAAAATATATACAAATGTACTATAAGAGAACCACATGACTAATATAATAGGGACAACGGCAAGTTTAAACCATGTTTCGTCTTGGTCCATTAACAATGTGAATTGGTAGTCCTGGCGAGCGTTCTAAAATGAGATTTTTTGGCTCAGTAATGAGACAGGACTCTTTTTAACAGTCATCTCAGTCGAGAAATTGTAGGGCTTGTCGTCATTTATAATACTTACATATATACTTAGCGACATACATATTTTGTTATGTAAGTACATACTGCGTAAGTGTGCATATAATAAATGTATACTTTTATACATATATGTGTATTTGGGTGTATATAAGCCTTAATTTTGTTTCATGTGCGGATATGGCACTAAAAACAAACCCTTTCACTTGTTTTCAACTTGCGACGTCTATTTCAGCATTAACACACACAAACTTATACCCAGGCCTACATACGTATACGGTTGAAGCTGACCCGTCTCCGAAGTGGACAGAATTTAACGTGCCACCGACTCGTTTAATAATTGCTCAGAGTGCGGTGCGATTTGGGTACATGACTCGCCAGTCGTTAGGCCTGTCAGGCCGGTCGAACCAAAAGCTGGACAGGCCCATGCCAACCCAGTAGCAGCTGAAATTTGTGATAGATGCGGTTTTATGGAGGCTGGACGCATACAGAAACTTGGTCTCACACCATGGTCGCAATGTCCAGAAAAGGGATGAAATGGTTAAAAAATGCCTGCAACTGGGTTTTTGGAAAATGTTATTACTAATATATTATGCGTTTACATAGTTATATAGTTAGTTATATATATATATATATATATATATATATATATGCGTACTAATACATATAAGTATGTAAGGTTATGTATGTAGTAGTACGCATATATTGCCAAACTAATAGTGAAATTCAAGTATCTACATATGTATGTATGTATTACATAAGTTTAGAGATTGTTATTTTCTACCTTTGTTTGGGCCTGTACTGGTGGTGAACATAATTATATACATACCTACATATGTACATGGAAGCGTATACGGTCAGCACATAAAACTGAAACTATTGTAGCGGTCAACAGATTGCCATAAACGACCCACGGGCAGCGCATTAGATTAATGGAGCAAGGGAATAAAGGGGTATCATACTGAACAGTAAAATGGGGTGCTTCCATCGCAAGCTTCCCCAAGCCGATTATAATATTATGTTTAGTTAAATATAACCATCAAGTAACAGGGTTAGTAGTGTAATCAAAATGCCAGTGCCACGATATTTTTGTTGTTGTTAAATTTTTGACATGAACTTTACAGCTCACACGTTTTGATATCAACAACTGGAAAACTGTCACGGAAAAACTAACATATACCGAATTCAAACCGAAACGATGTCAGTAGTTAGTAGTTGTTAAATTCAATCCTAAGAGGACTTACCAGAACAAAAGCTATTTAAATTGTTTCTAATTAGAATATGTAGATTTTATATATACACATTTTAGATGCTATATAAAGAAGATTAATGACCGAAACAGGAGTCGAATCAACAACAATCACGTTAAAGGGAGTAATCCACTATACTACTGTTTACAGCTGACTTAACGAACTATTTCAAGAATGTCGTAAACACTCGTTGCAGCTAAACTTAACCCTCTAAGACTGCTTTCCAGAATAATAGAAGAAATGTATTCAAATAATTTTTTCGGAAGTGAATTGTGGCTCCTGAACTCAAATATGTACTCAGAAAGTGCATAAAAGCTTTAATTTATCTGGAAGGTGGTGGTAACTAAGCTTACTTTTGTTGCCTACAACTGCTTGCAATTTATGTGATTTTGGGTATTTGAGTGAGTGACTTAAACAGCTCCAGTAACAGCTCATCTGACAAGTCGGATAACTTAAAACGAACCCGCTTTGTCATTTCTTTTGATAATTACTTTTGTATAAGGAAAAATTTACAATAATAACCATAATTAGCAAAAATTGTAGGCAACAAAAATTTATTTAAAGCGAATCTATAGACACTCATCACTATTTCACTGCTGCAACGCACATCTATTATATATTTCAAATATTTAAAGTGATTTTAATAGTAAATACATATGTATATGCCTTTAAGTTAAAAAAAAAATGAAACGATTTGCGAAAAGCGTTCGGGTTTGGGTCTAGCTCTTATAGTTGCTGAGGAGTAGTCGGTCAAACATAATATATGTAAATAAAATAAAAGCTATTTAGTTCAGTTATAGGATAACCTCATAAAAAATTTAATTGCTCTAGTTTTTAGTTGTTGAGAAACAGACACTCATACATACAGACAGACAGACGGACATGGCTATATCGACTCAGTTTGAAAATATAGTTGAGTAGAACGTGTGCAAAGACATGCTTACATTACTTACAGACTTTGAAAACTTATATGGTGAGTGAAAAGTTTTCTTGAACTTGTAAACTTTGTGACTTAGAATTAGGCTAAGCCTTTTTTTACTTTTTTGTCTAGCGAGTAAATAATAGATATAAATATAGATAAATAAATACATATGTACATGCATACACATATATATGTTGATCATATCATCACCAAGTAGAATTAAAAAAGTTTTTGTGTTAATGTAATTAGGCATATGTACAATGTACACATGTTAAGAAAAGCACTTTCTTAACTTTAATAGTTTTGTAATATGTATATGTACACACATCTTATACAAGCTTATTTGTTTATATGTATGTTTTTCGATGCACGTTCGGCTTCTACCTTAGCTGTATCCGTGAATAGTTCGCGCAGTTGCCTTCCGGTGTAATTTTCAATGTCGCTGGCAGATGTTTTTGTGCTATATTCAATTGTTGCCAGTGCCACAAGGTGTTGCATTCAAATAAGAGCAGCAAAAATGCAATTCTCAAAAGCTTTCCGAGGACAAAAGGAGGCACAAAAAACGCACAACCATTTGCACAAAAAAAAAAATAGTGGAGCTTGCCATGAATAAAGAATTTTTGGCGCTAGAACGTATCAAAATTTCACCATCTGGAAATTTAGTTGGCAACTGCCGTGATATCGATGACGCCAAAGCAGAGGAGGGAAAGCGAAAAAAGTGTTCTCTGACTGCACTCAACTCTGGACTCATCTCATCTTTCGACTCGACCATACTCGACTTGCTTTGCATGCTCTGAGGTCAATCAAGTGACGCTTTTTCTGCCTTTCGACTGACTTTCGCCAATGCCAATGCGCCAAAATTGCGGTAAAACAAAAACTGCGACCACAACACAGCTAAGCGCGCATCCACAGAAAAAATGTACGGAACGGATGATGGGGTGATTCGGGGAAATTCGCGCCATTTAAGGGGATTATGCAGTCAGTTGGAAACCGCTTGTTTGCCCAGTGGCATGCAGCTTGATGCACTTGATTGTTTTTTTGCTGTTGCAACATCCTTGCACACACACAGACACGCATATTGTAGTTGCTTACGTGCTAGATGTAGGTTGGCCTTTTGGCTGTCATATGATACTGTCACTGATTAGGCTTGTATGGATGTGCAAAGTGCTTGTGATGGTGTTTTGATTGTTTCTTGCTTTTTGACACAGCTGCAAGGATAATAAAGTTGTATTTTTAATTTTCGTGACTGCAATAAAACGTCTATAGATTAGCCGTTTAAACGGTTAACATTGTTTTATGAAACGTCATCAATTGTTGTCGTTTATAAATTTGTTAACAGGCTTAAACACAAGGACTATATTCCAAAGTTGGTTGGGGTCATCAAATTCCTTTCCATAATAAATCAAAATTTTAGTTGACGATGTGATTACCTGTAGAAAAGAAAACCTTGCTAAAGATGGCTACCCCGAGGAATGTCAGATGTTACAAATACGGGCATGGAAACAGCTGAATTGAACACTACATTTAAGATAATTATCAGATATCCACTGTAAAGGTTGCCCAATTAGGAAATCTAACTATATTTATTTTAAAATTAACAGTGACTAATATACTAATATCAGAATTAGTAACGTTGGATTGATTTTTTTTTTTTTTTGGAAACCTTTGATAACCATGTTAGGCGTCTTAGGCAGATTGGTGGTGGTATTTTTTTTTTATTTTTACATTTTTTAATTGTTAGTTAGGGTTTTGTATATATGTTTGTGAGTGAGTGCGTGTGTTTGCAGCGATGCCCTAATCAAAGTGTATATAAAAGTTTGCTGCTACAAACTTAAATAACCTTTCTTGTTCTGTAACGAAATTGTTTTTTTCCAAGAAGCTAAGAATGAACAAGAACAGAAAAATCTTAAGTAGTCTATGAAAGAGTAAGTACCCTAGTACTAGTAATAGTGAGTCTTATGATTATAAAATCTAGAAGGACTTAATTTAATTTTATTTTTAATTTAAAGCTATCGTCTTAAAATTTGAACTATATGTTTAAATACCTCTTAAAGATGTTTTTTTGGCTAAAAATAAAATGGGTGGCACCTTAGGGGACGAGAAATTCAGAAAACCCACAAAGTTTCCATTAGTTTCTTTCTTTGAGGCTAGTAATTATTGAAGAACAAATTTTGGTGTTCATGAAGTGTTGTATCGTTGCAAAAGAGATTGTTTATGTGAGCACCCCATTTTGTAAGGTGTAGACGAAAAAGTGTTCCAAACTTGTTCGACTACTTTGAGTTTGTTATTGTGAGATTAAAGATGCCCTTTAATAGTGTGAAAGCGTCCATTTTCGAATGGGGAGCAATTCATGATAGTCATTTAATAATTGAAAGCAAAAGGCTGTCTATTTATGATCTAATGTTTGCATTCGAGAAATTCACAAATTTTAATTTATATTATTAACTACTACTTTTTTATTTATTTAAATTTTAATCTTTTTCGCCATATTTCATCCGGCACCCTCAGTGGCATGGTCTCACTCAAGATCGTTTCCATGCTTTCCTGTTGCCTGAAAACATATACATACATAGGTGAGTTGTATATGCTGCATACTATGCTTAGTGATTTGACTTTTGATATTTCTATTTAGGCACCAAATAACACCAAACAAGTGGTTAAATTAAAGTTGGGCGCAGCCAACTTTTATAAACACTTTGACTAGAACATCGCAGCAAACACACGTATGCACTCACGAACACATACACACACAGAAATGACAGACGGACATGGCTATATCGACTCAGTTTGTCTTGCTTATCAAGGATATATATACTTTGTTGGGTCTGCAACGCCTCCTTCTCCCTGTTACATACATTTGCACGACTTCATAATACCCTTTTCCATTTTTTTTATAAAAATGTCAAACTGTACAAAAACCCCAAAAACTGTAGCATTTTTTTTACGACTTTCACAACACTGGGTTTGCAACGTTACAACGATTTTCGTAATTTCGTAAGGGTGGGGATCTTGCTTGCTTTGACAATCACATTCCATACAAATGTTGGTCGAGTAGGCTTACACTTTTATAACGATACAACACTTCGTGAACACCACAAATGTTTAAGTTATATGCTTTTATATACATATGTTTAAGCTTTTTCTTATAACACCAAAGCTTTTGGTCTCACAGATAACAAATTTGAGCTTAAAGTTGATGAAAATTAAAATTTTGCTAACTTAATTAGAATCTGAATTTATCACAGCACGACAATAATATGATAATCATAAATCTAGGTTTGTCTCTTCTAGATTTATTCCAGCACTCAAATCAAATTCATAAAATATTATTCTTAAGTGCAACTTTAACTTGATATATCGATAGCATTAAAAAAATAACGCTTCTTAAGTTGGTTGACCAAACCTAACAAAGAATTTGCGAAAAATTGCTCCTGATTCAAAATAAATTTCTGCAAATGATTTTATTTTTTTATTGTCAGACAGAACAATGTGGAATAATATAGTTTTTTTCAACCAAAAATTTAATTTCAAATTTAAAAAAAAAACATTTTCTGGGTTACTTGGTTTTCTATAAATTTGATTATTATTTTATTATTCTGAGAAGAATTGGGTGCTCGCAGTAACTACAGATCGTTTTACAGTGAAATTCCAAATAGCCGGTCATTCACCATCGCAGTGTTCTTGCCCGGTTATAGAATATGTCCGCATATAAGGATGGTGATCGGAATGATTGTATCCAAGCAATGACAAAAAGTTGAGTTAAGTCGTTTATTTAATTTTTTTTGCGACATATTTTTTTCAACTTATAATTTCTTTATGTATTATCAATACGTATGTGTATGTATGTGCACTTTACAAATTTTTAGATTTCATTTAACTACTTTGGCATAACAAAATTTTGTAATGGTTGTTGATTGCTTAATTAATGATTGTCTTTACTTAAAATGTTCATTTTCAATATGAGTCTCAATATTTTTGATGTGTTGAAAGCTACAAAGTCTTTTTTGCAAATTGTTTCAATGGTTTCTTTTCTTCAAAATGGTTTGGTACCGTCCGCGTGTGGTAATTAGAGCGTCCGGTTATTAGAATGAAGTTTGTATGGAAAACTAATGAAATGGTTGTGCCGACAAAATTTGTTCAGCGATTGAAGGTGCCCGGATATAAGAAAATTCCGTAATGGGGAGTTTCACTGTAATTGAAATTGAAAAAATTTCGCATACATTGGAGATGAATAAGAACCGTTATCTTCCGAGCTACAATTTTTTTTTTTTGATCTAGGTTTTGTAATCAAAATTGACTTCTAGAAGCTCACTAACACAAAAAATAATTTATTTTACATAAATATAGGCAAAATCTTACACTGCGCGACTGTATAACATTCTCTTGGAACGTTAAATACGCCGAGATGTTGTTAAAATAACGGCAATTGTTGCATGAGCACAAATATATGTATGTATAGGTAATATATGTGTGTATGTATGCATATGCATGCAGTGGTAATTGAATCCGCCTACTCTGACCATGTGGTTCGTGTCTTACAGATGGTTCTGTCGACTGTCGGATCGAGATACATGATTTCTTATGATTCAATATGAAAGAAGAATACTTCGAGTACTTGGTTCTCCTCGCCAAAAACAAAATAGAAACAAGGCAAGATGCTGAACACAGCTGTAGTATGAGTATATATACAGACATTTGTGTGTGCATGTTTTCAAATTTGAATATTCTTCCAAAGTTGAAACACAGTTATGTATCTGCATCTATATACATATGTATATACCTTTCTGCGCGTGTATGTGCTAGTGTATACAAACATATACATATATGTATGTAAACCATTCTAGGTGCTGTCAAAACTAAAGCTCAACGTTGCCAACGACAGACATGCCCAGCTTTTGCTCCATACAATATCAGCAATTTCCTTCGTTAGTCATTCGTTTCCTTCGCCTCTGCCTTGTTGTTATGACCAAGTTCCCCCACTGGTCCTTAGGTCTCTTTGATGTAGAGATGTGGAGACGTAGAGAGCTCTAGTTGCGAGTTCAATGCCTAGACCGGACCATCCCAAACCGACAGAATAGCCAAGCAAGCGACGTTTGGACAGTCGGACAACGGTCGCAGGCAGACGTTGGGCGATGTGTATTTCTCCGTGCCTAGCATAGCACATACGCTCAATCCCATGCACACTTGGCCAGAGCTCGAGCCGGAGCCAGAGCCATGACCAACGTAGACGTATGGACACATAATGTAAATGTCCGCAATTTCTTTTTGGGCATCTCTTAGCTACCACTACCATTGCCGTCGTTACTGCTGCCGTCAATGTTCTTGCCATTTAGCTTGAATACAAACCCTTTTTGCCTCGCAATCTTTACCATACCTAAACCATTACCACTTACTCCACGACAACGAGTACTTATACGACGTCCGAAAGTGCCCCACACATGGTACAGCACGGCACACCACAGCTCAGCTCAGAGCAACTGGCGGCGCAGCGCAGATTGCTTCTTCTATCGTTGTCGTCGCTGTCGCCATCACCACGTTTCCATCATAGCGCACCCAACCACCTGGCGCCAAATGCGAGTCGATCGATAATTTCCATAGTTGACCACTGCTATATATGCGAATTTTGAAGCGGGCACAAGCAAACGAACGGAATCACCCTCCAACATTATTCGCATACATACACACAAACTTACACATGAATATACTCTTAGAAGCACCGGCGACACTCACACACACACAAAGCCTAAGCTATGGCTGAGGCTGAACAAAGCTTCGAAAGCAGTAGCAGCATCCACATCTACATACATGCTTGTGTTTGGGTCGGGTGTAATGGCAATGGAAACAGCACTGGTCAGTCCAGTTCCACTATACTTATATAAGTAAGGGTCTGCCATGAAGATAAAACGAAGACCAAGGAACGAACTGTGTCTGCAAAATGTTGTTTGCATACTACTTGCGACATGTGAAAAGGATAAGAGTAGCCTGTGTGTAGTATACATAGCATACATATATTACGCCTATATGCTATAGCTATACTATATATAGGTTTTTATATATATATATATATATATATATATGTGTGTGTGTATATAAGTATATATACATATATTCTGCTTCTGTGTGGGTATGTGTGCTATATAGCGGACGAAGCCGCAAATAGTACGTGAGTGGGAGTTCGGTGCGATTGGGACCGCCGAACTCATGGTGGGCGGTTGCCACGGACTGACATGAAATGTGGGTGCGAGTTCTGGTCAAGCAATGCGGCGCTAACTGGGACTGAGTCGGAGGGTTGGATTGTTCGGGCAATGGCAATATCTCTCGAAGTGAAGCTGCGCTTTGGGAATGACTGGAATATGGAGGCAAAGATGTGCGCTAGGCACATCGCTAGATTGTAAAACTTTACATTTTAGAGAATCAGACATTTTTGCCGAATATAAACAAGCACACAAGCACAATATGCATATATACCATCTAATGACCACACATTCACATACATATGTACTGTGTGTGTGTGTAAAATTTTTATACATAGGCAACTGCTGTTGTGCTTTTTGTGTTCAAAGGAAAAGGTAAGTTTGTGCATATGTATGTCTAAGCAAATTTTGATTTATTTTTTGGTTGAAAATTTGCATGTCTAAGATAATTGCGAAAGTTGTCGTCTCCAAAGATTCATTCCGAAATAAATGTTTATATAAATAGTATCTTATTAGTATCTGTTAGCTAATAATGTTAGTAATTTAATCATAAATAATAATATTTGTATTTAAAAGGTGGACTAATTATTTTTGAAAAATAAATAATTATTGAAAATAGATTATTTATAATTAATTTAATTGTTATCAATAATAATAATTATTTTTTTTTTTTCAGTTCAGATATTTTTTTGGATTATTTTCCAACAAAGCAAATACAAGTATAACAAGTGGACAGGTTAAAGTTGGGCCCACCAACGATTTAATACCACTTTGACAAGGTTGGAAAGGTTATCGCAAAAAAAAACGACACGAATGCACTCACAAACCTACGACAAAACAGCTAGAGGCGTCTCAGTTCGTTTTCGCTGTACAGTCAGCAGCTCGTTTTTACCGGTGCTGTAAGCCTCGGCAGCGACGTTTGATATGGGCACGTTCATTCAGCACTACACTCCGCTAGTCCTATATGTGACAGAGATTGCATGGCTAATTAATAGTTATTCCTAAGCTTTTAATTGACCGCTCAGTTCGTGAAACCTCTCCTCTCGGAAAGACACTAAGCGAGCATGTGTGAGTTCCTACTGATTTTTTAAGATTTGTACTGCCTGCCTGCACATTCATATATGAGTGCTTTTTTTTTCGATTTGTCGGGGGAGGGGAGGAAATACAAAAATAAAATAAAGCTTAGTGTCCTGGTACTATAGGTAGGCAGCCCATACGTACCAAATTTTGAGGCTCTAGCTACTTATAGTTGCCTGAGGAACACGTCTACTCAACTAGCACGGACGGATCCGGACAGCGGACATGGCTATATCGACTCAGCTCTTCGAGCTGATCCGTCGAATATATATACTTTATGGGTTCTGCCACCGCCGTCACTCTCTCCCTCGTTACACCTCCGGCTTTGTGAGCAACTTCAGTCAATACCCTTTCCCATTTTTCAAAAATTGTTCAATAGTGTACTTCAATATTGTGTCAAAAGATGCCTCAAAAATATCGAATTAATTTGACGCCTAATGCTCTAGCAGGGATATGTCAACGGACTATTATTAATAATGGAAATCCCTAAATAGGCTTCCATTGCAATAGCAAATAAATTCCCTTAACGAATTCACTCGCTCCTGTAAAGTTGCATTTTGGCGCATAGCTTACTGTCGCAAATAGGGCTCGATATACATACATACATATGTATACAACTTAAGCTTAGGAAAAAAATTGGACAAGAACTTTGTAACTGATTAATGGGCACTTTCTTGAAGAGCAATTGTTTAATTATTTGTAATCGTAATAATTTGTAATTGGAAATAATTCATCAGTGCATTATAGATTCATTAGGGTCATTTTCTAAAAATATTTTAATGATTAAAATGAAAACACAATTCGCAATGAAATTATATGTACATATATATATATAAAAAAGTTGGGCGCAACCAACATTTATATACACTTTGACTATAACATCGCAGCACAGACACACAAAATAGCCAACGCGTCACAGCTCGTTTTCGTTGTAGCGTCAGCAGCGACGTTTGTATGACGCGTCAGCAAGCGCACCCTGCTGAAAATTAAAATGTGAATAACTCCTAAGTTATTAACCCGAACTTTCTAAAAGCAGAATCGGTCAAAACCATGACCAAGCGTTTTAGTGATTTATTTCAGACTTTTAAATATTTTTTTATTCCTTAATATCGTTTATTTTTCGATTTTCGTTGGATAGGGGAGGGGATTAAAAAAAATAAAATAAAAGCGTTCGGGGTTGGATATATGAGCACCTATATACAAAATTAAGACGGACGGACGGACAGAAGGACAGTGATTACACGTAAGGTTTTTATTCGATCATTCTGAGTATGTCGAGAACATACCAAAGCGTTTTTGTTATTCATTTTAGATTTTTAGTATCTTTTCGATTTTGGTGGAGAGGGGGTATGAATCGGGTATAGGAACACTTACATAAAAATTTGATTGCTCTAGTTCTCATAGTTGCTGAGAATCAGTTGCTCGTAGATCCACACTGACGGACGGACGGAAAGATGTACATGGCTATTAACTCAGTTTGTCTTGCTGATCAAGAATATATATAATTTATGGGGTTTGTCACGACTCCTTCTCCATGGTACATATTTATGTAAATTTGCACATCTTCATAATACCCTTTCCATTTTTTATAAAAACGTTACAATGTATAAAAAAAAATTACTAGTTGAATTACATTTTTAGTTTTGGGTATTGAGTAACAATAATATGTTCAAAAACACATTTGTTTATAATTATTATAATGAACACAACTTATAACGTCTAGTCAAATGACAAATTATGTCAGTTGAATTATGTATGTATACCGAAGCATTCATATGTACTATGTATGTACATCTTTGCGTCACAAATGTGTTTCCAATTGGCACACCACACACACACAGAACCACAGAGGCAATATATGAGCATATATAAGCATAAACATGTACACTAAGTATATGCTTATGTTTTACCTGTGGCAGTGTGACATTGCGAGTGACCCTTATGTGATGATTGTTGCACACTCAGCTCGGTTAATGAAGGTCAATGTCATTGCCATAAGTACCTATATGTGTTAGATTATATTTACATTCATATAACACATAAGTTATGTACTTAATATTGGCTGGCATTCTCGAAAATGAAACCAGGAAACTTAAAGCCTTATATAATATTAACAGTCCTTAAATTAATTGTTTGTGCATAAACATCGTGTGTTATCCAATAGGCATTCAGGTTATCCAGAAGAACTCAAAGTTGCGTAATACTTATAAAAGTTTGCTGTTTTCAAGAGGCTGGATCATAAACATGAACACTCTGCCTGGCATAGTCATATTGTCAGTGTGTAGCTCATAAAATTAACATAAAAAAGTTACACTTGGCCTCTCTCAATACATATACATATGTATGTATGTTATAACATAGATAAACAACAAATTGTGAGATGCCCGATTGGCAGTGATTTTGCTTATTACTAATATCTCTTAAGTCTTTAATAGAATGAATATTCAAGTTCAAGTTCACACATTGATTTAGTATGTGCTACAGCTTAAGAAACGTCAAACCAGAACATAAAAGCAAAGAGCAAAAGAAAAGGACAAAAAGTGCATTCTTTTAAACTTTTCACTTGTGTAAGGTTTTGTTTTGTACTATTTTTATATTGCATTCTTTTTGCTATAAAAGTTCATAGTCCAATTGAATGAAACCGAAAGTACTCTCACTTTAAATACATATGTATATACCATTAAGAGTACACATATCTACATATATACATACTTAAGAGTGCATGTGTTGCAATAAAAATGTTGGACTTAAGTTATTGCTTCGAACTCGAGTGAGCGAACGACCGCAACGGCATATGCAATCCATGTCTGAGAGCGAGAATAGGTCCTGGGCTTGCGACAAAGAGAAATGCGGGGAGTGTGAGCTGAGCGGAATGCTCCTGTAACCTAGTCTCTGTGGGGGTTTTATCCTGTTGTAAGAATAATGTGATTCCTGTCCTTGAATCATAAAACCAATTTTTTCCACTTCTACTCTGTCTATGTATAAGCATTTCTTTTTTTTAGTTTGTATTATTTTTTGTTTGCACTTTTCGAACAGACTTTGTCTACATAAAAATATATATTGCATGTCGTATGTTGTGTGCTCCTTAGTCCTTAGTCTGCCCAAAGCCAGACTGGTGTTGGGTCTTGGGCTTGGGACCAGGGTCGTGAGGGGTTGTTATAGGGATTGGTGGCTGGTCACTGGCATGAATCTGGCCAGCTTGCCTTCTATGTATGTATGTATGTGAACATTTTTTCTTTATAGTATAACTTAATGGCAGTAGAAAGAAAGTGGCCCCACACACATGCATATGTACACAGACACATATGCATATGTACATAAATATGTATGTATGTGTCAATATTGTATGTAGCTGATCTTCGGTTATGGGGCCAAAGAGGGCGTCAAACTTTTGTGTTTGGTTTTATATTCAATTCACAAGTACTACAGCTCTTTTATCTATGCGTCTTACCGTTCTATCTTTAACATACACACAGACACAAATATAGAGTGATGGTGCGCCTAACTGGTTATCTGTTGTTTTTCGTGTATTATTATCTACACTAATGCATTTACGTTTCTGAGTCGGACGAAATTCACTTTAACTGTGTGCTTCACCATCTATACACATATACATATTTAGATACTGAAATACTTACTGTTTATTAAATTTTTTATGTATTATTGAGCAAGGTTGTATGCGTTAGATTATGTGAGTATGTATTAATGTAATGTAAATAATAGGGAAGGTGTGTCTCTGTCTGCCTGTTACACTACGTTTGCCTTTGTGTCTGGTTTCTGAATGGATATGAGCCCCATTCAGAGTTTTTATTTCATTTCTTTTGCGAGTTAAATAACATGAAAGGCATTAGACTAGGTCAGTGTCAGACTACTTGATTCGATTTTTGTGTTTTATTTTTATAGGGTGGAAACTTTGCCAAGTCTATGCACAAAATACGGGCGAAAGTTTTTGTACATAGTACATATGTACATACATAATTGTATGTATACACTACGGCCAAGCTTAATGCGTTCTGGCGTGTCTTGTGTTAACGTGTCTTGTGTTAATATATATGTACATATTTATTTGTGTGTGTGTGTGTGTGTGTGAATTTGCTATAACTTAAAAACAATTAAAATATTGATGACTCATACATAATGTATATTTTATTCTTTTTATTTTCATTATGTTGGCAGCATTCAATAAGCATAGACTTGCATTTCAACGATAGTGTTGTTTTCAAGTACATAATTACATATATTAATTTGATTTTAATTTAGCTATTAGACAGAAAAATTATATTTTTAAATTCTTACCCCTAGTTTTCGTGTAGTGTAGAATAGCGAGACGGTAAATGGTGAGTATTACTTATTATTTTCACTGGCGATTATTACTTAAAAATGTTTCTTTCCACATTCGGTGTGCCTATATTCAAATGTACATATTCCGAACATATTCCGTCTATGGAGCGAATAAGTGCTGTGACGCTTAAGCATCATGTGTTAACGTGTGTTTTCTGGGATCCCTTAGCGTTTTAATGAATTGGCTGCGTCCAAATTTATACACAAATATGTAAACAGAGTAACGATGAACACAATCATATTTGTTAGCCCTTAATTTGGTTATCATGTTGCTAACTCAGTAAAGCAACCGTAACAGTCTCATATGTTTTTGCTCAACTAAGAACTTCACTGAAGAAAATAATTAAAAAGAGTTGAATGTAAGGCTTTATTCGAGCGTAGCGCTGACCGTTATATTGTGTTTAAGCAAAAATTAAAAACACAAAAATTACGCTACATGCTAAGACTGAAGTTGAAATCTGATATTTTGTCGCTTCCTCATACTTTGGCTTCTTGTGGGTGCTGAGGATCGTTTGGTTACTTTTGTTGTCGTAGAGTAATTAGATCGCGCTTGTTTTTATGTTCTCATGATCCCGTATCATATTTTGTTGCCGCGATGTTTATATCTATTTTGCCTTGCAGGAAATAAAAAAGATGGCCTAAGAGCTGAACTAAATAAAAGTAATAGAAAAGCAAGACAAACAACAAGCATTTTTATTGTAACATCAACAATTAATATAAACTTGATAGAGCCACAAAATCACGCTCCATTTGCTCCAAACACCGGATAAACCAACAAGGACGAGGACATTTCGCGACCAAAGCGCAAAGGGCATACAGTAGTACAAACCAAACACTGGAATGGTGAGCTGACGCACTCCTTTTTAGTAGACTCATGCACTTGTTGATTTTTATTAAATGTTGTAATAAAATAACAGTTAAGTTGTAACTTTGAGTGTATCACAGAAATAAAAAAGAGCATCGCTCCTGCCAATGCAAAAGCAAAGGCAAACTGCTGGGGTGAGATGTGTAGCAATAGAAAAAGTGTGCGACCAGTGAGTTGAATGTAGGTGGAGGTTTAGTGGTAGAGGAGGGAAGAGCGGCACTGGCACATATGCGAGTAGAAATAGTAAACGTTCATGAATGAAATCTAGAATGGATGAATAAATATTTTATTCTTTGCCTTTAAACACTGCTTGGTCTCCGACCACACTTGTGGAAAGTGTTTTGAAAGCACGCTGTCACAGGTTGTAGCTCTGTCTCTGCCTCTGCTCTAGACAGAATGTGGAATCTCGGAAAAGTAAATACATCGCATAAGAATCGGTCTACTTAGAAAGAGAGAGAGAGAGAGAGAGAGATAGAGAGAGAGAGAAAGAAAGAAAGAGATAGAGACAGAGAGAGAGAGAAAGAAAGAAAGAGAAGAGACAGATAAACAGAATAAGAAAGAGAAAGAGAGAGTTAGAGGTGGTTCTGGGGATGGGGTAAGTAGCTAAAAAGAATAAGAATAAAATGCGAATAAAAATAAAACGGCACTCGTAAACAGAAAGTGAATAAAGCGCATAAATTATTATGTCCATCCTTATGTTCGTTTGAATGTATTTTTATGGGCCACTTGTTGGACGATGAACGGGACTAGGTTAAGCCCTGGATGTTAACCAGACGTCTGCATAGTTTTGCTTAAAGCACACACACACACACGCATACTAAATGTAACAAAACAAATAAAGAAAGCAAAAGACTAAACTTTAATACTATGCAGCATTAGATAATTACTCTTTTTGCACAGCATTTGCGATAATTAAGTAGGAGTGGGAAGCCTAGGGAGCTAGGGCTCGTATGTAAAATATATATATATATATATATTTTTTATATATATAATGGTAAAATGAAATTCTAGAAGCGTTGAAGCATAAGTAGCGTTGCTCGCTTCATTGATTAGGACAGTGGCAAAAAGTTAATTGGCATTTGCAATTCGAAATTCAATAACCTCAGACGAGTCCGCAGACAATTTAAAGGTAGCTCGCACCCTCATCGCCAGCCATTATGTCAAGTGACCTTTCGAACAAAATGCCACAAGTAAGCGCGGACCAGCTTAACTATAAAATTGCACATAGAGCTCAAAAACTGGCGGTCAAGCTAATGCTTCCATAAAACAGTCACAATATACATATAGTATGTACCTACATATGACATCCCTTCATCTTTCATACGGCATTCTTATCTTTGGTAAGAGTCTATATATATTGGAGACTCGGGTGATGCGGAAGAGGGCAGTAAAGGGGTCGAGAATGGAAATAATGGCTGTGCTTTAAACTTGAGAACATGTCCAGATCAAGTTGTCGGAAACAGCAACTTTTAACTTGGCGGTGCAGAATTTAAGCACAGCTCACACACACATTTATGTATATGCTATATATGTATATGCTCAGACCTATGGTCCAATCCGTGAACGGGGCCGACGCCAGAACTGGGGTCGTGGAAGTCGTCTTTGACTTAAACTAACCATAACTAGAGGCAAAAGCTGCAGTAACAGCCACTGTAGGAACGGCACTAGACGTCGCATAAGCAATTTCTGCCCCTCTACCAGCAATGCCAAGCAAACCCCTTTCCATTCGCATTGACCGCTCGCCAACGACTACCAACCTTTTGATGTGCCATGGGCCATGAGAATGTACAAGCATGTAAAAGTAGAAATAGAAGTCCAAGCACGACTACAGACGTATTTATGTGTGTATGCATATACATGTGAATGTGTAAATATGAGGGTGGAGGGTACGACTGAAAAGACGAGCTTGGATGAATATTTCCGCCGAATGCTTTATAAAATGTAGAGTTGATGTTGCCTCGCTATTCCTTTTGGTCATTGGCAGTGGCCTACTCCCTCATCCTATAGCTCGTATAGGTCCACGTCATCTCATGGTCGTTAGATTTGTTGGCATTGCTGAGCATTTCGTTAGGGCCTGACTTCTCATGTGTGCGGGCAGTGGCAGGCATTTTGTTGTCGCTAACGTTGATGCCAAGTTATTCTCGATCTCGCACATTGCTCTGCCTCAGCAATCAAGACCCCAACCACCACCAACTAACCAAGCTACCCAGTTTGAACCGTTTTTATTGTTGGTGCTGCCGTTGATGTCGCTGTCGCAAGCAGTGCTTGGACAAGCACTTGCCTCCGTCACAGACCCAATTCCAAATTCTATCCCTAACCCAGACTCAATCCCCCATCTTCGGTTTGCCTTTCCTTGGCTTGCTCGCTTGCATGTCCGCCTTGGGTGATGCCACCCACAGTTGGGCAGCAGAGTGCTAGTTCGTTGGTATACAAGAGCTGCCTTTAGTCCGATTGCGTGTCCATCAGGATGCTGGCTTTGCCTTTGCCTGTACCGTTGCTGTTGCCTTCGCCCAACCACCTGACACCAAAAGCAAGTCGATCGATAATTTCCATAGTTGACCACTGCTGTATATGCGAATTTAGAAATGCGAACACATTTGTACAAAACTTAAATACACACGAGTATGCACGTATATGTATTACACACTTATACACACATATAAATATATAGATATGTACATAGGTATATACGTGCATAGGCACACCGACATCGTACAGGACGCACGAAGAAGAAGCAGATGAAGCGAATGACCAGCATGCAGCAAGAAGGTTTTGACATAGACAAGCGCACGAAGGAAGCCCAACGAAGGCGGCGACCAGCAAGAGCCTTTAGTAGCTGTGGAAACTGTTGTTTGCATACGGCTTTCGACTGCTTGCTACATCGACATCGGCTGGACAGCTGGGAGCAAGCGCGGGAGGGGGATAAGGATAGTGTTGTGAGTACGGGTTGGTCCAGTATGGCATGTAATGGATATGAATATGGAGGCAATGTGGGCTACGTACTTGCTCGGCTAGGTCACGTTTCGTTGCGTCGCTAAAGTTAAAGTTGAGCTAGAGACACAGACAGAGGTAGGTAGAGGACTCGCAGGATTGCGGCAAACAGTGGAGTGGGAGAGAGAGGCAATGGCGCAAGTCGCGTCGAGATGGAGGCTGTGAAAATTCGACTTTTCAAGTTGCTAAAGCCGAGCTGGCCGCAGTGTCCTGTCGTGAACAAATACGTGAGCGAGTGAGCGAGCAAGCGACAAACCGAGTGGGAGGGTAAATTAATATACAAACATATACACATGCACTCAAAGAGAAAGAGGTAGATGAATCAAAAAGACGGAGACGGTTTGCGACAACAGAAATATGCATATATAAATACATACATACATACCTATTAGTGTAAATGGGTGTGTAAGTATATGTATAAAAGTTGTCCATTTCACAAATGCCATTGACCAAGAACATGGAAGAGTGAACAGGACTTGATGCAGCTTAAATTCCCCGATTATAACCTTATCCTGCTTAGCTATCTTATTACCCCCGCACCTGGCAAATTTGCTAGCATGCAGTGTATTTGGTATATCCATATACATATGTATGTTTCTCATATAATAAGAAAAAGTTCTAAGAATCCAATGCGCATTACAGTGTAAAGCCCAGAAATATGAATTTCTAATTGCAATACTTGATTTCAGATTTTTATGTTTGCTTAAATTGATTCTTTGCATTGAGTAAAAGGCAACTCTCAATATTGTCTGCCAATCCAAATTTACTAAATATTTTTGAAAATTTTCGATTTTAAGATCATGCAAAACACTGTTTCTAATAATATACCTTTTATATATCATAGTCATAGATTATATAATATAATACTAATTATTTATTGTAAATATTGGGGTAAGTATCATAATCACATGTCCCTGCTTTAAGCTCACCATGCTATCGATCTTTGTGTCGAACGGTTGCAAGTTAGCACACAGTCCCCGGAGAGCCGCGAATTTGGATGCGGATTTGTAGTAAGCCGGAGACTTCGTCACCACGTCTTTATTCTTCAATATGAGCCTAAAATACGCGCACGTCCCGACGGAAGAGAAGGACGATGCTGCTGAAGATGCACGCGAGACTCGAAGGAAGGATATTTCAAAACTCTACCAAAAAGTCAATCGTCTGGGGTCATGACCGGAACATCGTGAAAACTAGATTGACACACACCATCTCTTTGTCAATTACAAAAGCTACATTTGATAGCCCGATAAGGGAACGTTTGTATGCCACCATAAGCTCTGTCAAGGTAGGAAAAAACCTCTCCGAACCTTTTAATACCGTTTGAAGTTTCAGACAAGGCGACCCTATATCGTGCGACCTCTTCAATTTTGTGATAGAAGGAGTCCTTCGGTAAGCGGGTGTTCATCGATATGGAACTATTTTCTACAAAAGTGTTCAGCTTCTTGCATACGCTGATGACATTGACATCATTGGTCGTGAAAACCGAGATAATATGACTGCGTTTTCGGCGATTGAAAAGGAGTCAGCGAAAGTGGGTTTGACAGTCAACTTTACTTTTGAAGTTGTCACGGATCTCACATACCTTGGCACCGCGTTACCACCGAAAACTATGTTACTCTGGTGGTGATTAAGATAAGAGTCACACTGGTCAATAGGTACTACTTTGGTTTAATTAAGCAAATGTGTACCGGAGACCTATTGACGGACGCTTAAGATTAAGTTAAACATGAAACTTTGATAAAATGTGGCATTCGATACTTTTGCAAATATGCGTCGAAATGATCCATTTAATATTTTTCAATATTTTATAACTTTTCGGTATTTAATAACTTATTTTTATATTATTAGCTTGCTGTTTGTAAATTTGATAATTCTTACATTTTTAATAACTTTTGCACTTTTTTATAACACTAGGACTTTTCGATAACTTTTAGATATATTGATACTTGTTCGTATCGACAAATATCGACATATCTCTAAATGGATGATTTTAGTGAAAAAATTAAGATTTGTCTCTCTTACCGTTCGTGTAATTTTGGTGAACGTTTCAGCTTTCTAGCTCATATGTATGTATGGAGTGACGATCAGCCATTAAGCTATTACTACACAATAGCCTTATAGATTATATAATTTAAGCACCAACAAAAGCAAACAATTCGAGTTTGCGTTTTCCCCACGACTTAATGCTCAACGTAGATTAGATTAGATAAAGCATATATAATTATGCTAAGCTTAATTTCATTTAAACGACTTCCCACTATAAATCAAAAAAATCATAAACTTAAAAAAGGTGCTTGAGCTGTTGCGCAGTGGTCGATTTAGCCAATCTGGCAGTCAAAAAATGTAAAATCAAAAGTTTGAATTTTATTAAAATTTAAAATTATTTTGAAAACTAACATCCCGTCATCTATTTCGATGCTATTTTTTTTATTTTTTATCGATAGTTACGCAGTGAGTGAGTGAAGTTCACTAAAATTTTCTGTCCACACCTAAATATATTTTCCTGCACTTTTTAGGTGTTTGCTTTTGCTTTGTAAAAGTAAAAGTTTTGCGATTTATTCTGAAATAATTGTTTAGCTTAGTCAAGGTTGGTATGTAGTTAATAAAAAAATATGTATGTGCTTGTATGTATTAGTGGTAAATCGACGTAGAACTAAACATGTCATTTACAGTAACTTACATACCTCACTGAGGTAACCTCAGGCTTTTGTTAAATAGAACTTGTAACCGCTACGATCTCCTGCCACCAATTCTTCTGTGTTTATAGAATTAGCTTTTGTTAATCGTACAGTGTCAAAATTAAGTGCTACCGGCTGCTATTATATTTCATAGGTGCAATGGCAGTTTTAAGAAGCAAGCTTTTTGGTATTTTCCTTGTGCCAGAAAACAGTGCAGGAAAAAAAAACTTGGGGCAATTCAAAGCCATGTTTTTCCTTTCTTATTGATAAGAACAATATATTTTCAAAAACAAAACGAAAATTGGCTAAATCTATTGTCTATTGTGCTCTATATAATTGATATGAATCAGCTTTTAAAGGAATGAAAGCATCTAAAATCAGTGTTCTATTAAAAGCTATATATAAATGGTGCTGCGATGGCAGTACAACATACCGCCAGCGCTTCCGAGATCCTGAAATTGGAATAGTTGTTGAATGCATATTTTCAATTTGTATAGTTCCACTGAAGATACTGGACATAAATAATGGAGTAATTTTTAATTTAGAATGTAAAGAAGTTACAAATATAAAACAGCAAATCGAACAAATTCTTCCTATAAGATTCCAATATTTTAAAATAGTTCATGAATTTCACTTAACATTGATTGGTGGAAAGATCTTCATCACGATTGAAGAAGCTTCTATGCAGGTCTGGGGGATTTGTAGTGCCACTCCCTCGACATTCAATAATTTAAAAAAAAAAAATATTGAAACCAGCTATAGAATGTTTATACAAATATGGACTATCAACACTCCATGCGTGAGTGGATCATACACATATCGTACCGACTTCCCAGTAAATAGTGGCAGGTTCGCAGAGAAGATAAAAAAATTGTCGCGCTAAGCAGAGCAGAAATACAAATGGGTCTTTTAGGCGATATTCCCATGGTTGGTTCGGGAAATACGAATATTGGAAACACAGCAAGAAAACTAATCGAAGATCCAGCTTTGGCATCTATAATTACAGGTGTAAATATTGACCTTATTAAAAGATATAGCTCCATTTTACGCACAATGGCATGTGGGTACAATGTTAATATTGAAGGTTTTCGCCTATACACATGGGAAGCAGCTTCTAGATTTGTAAAGGAATACCCTTTTATATGCCTTCTTCAATTCACAAAAGATTGATTCACGGAGAAGACATAAGGAATGCTTCCCTTCCAATCGGCATGATGTCCGAGGAAGCGCGATATAAAGATATGCGCAACTATCACAATCGAAAAACGACCCAAATACGATGGAAGACCTTATGCATTCACTTTTACTGTCATCAGACCCGTTAATATTATCGTTGTCACAATGTACTTCCGCGTTCTCAAAAAAGTATATAGCTTTGGATGACGAGGTGATTTAGCTTTGGAAAGCATCCCCGAAAACCTAATAGTTTTATTTAACATCAATTTTTATTTTTATATTTTGTTATATTAAAATACAGAGCTTAATAATACTTGTACATCAATGGAAAATGTTCAATACGCCATTATATTACATAATAAGCTTGTAGCCAAATGGTTAAACTGCAGCACTACGCGGCCAAAGGCTAAGAGATCAATTCCTGGTGTCAATGATTTTTTTTTCAGTATTGTGCTAAAATTGTCATTTGCTCATTTCGCATGACTTTACTTCCTGAATTTATTGTTTTTTTTTTTTAGACATACAGTAGAGTGTGCCTCACTAGTCAATGTCTGTGAGTATAGCGCTCATAAAACCCAAACAAATAAAGAAAATCCATTAAAAAATGTTTATTATTTATTTATATCTTGTAAACATTATAGATAGACAGAAGTAATGCTTTAACAATGAAAAATAAAAGATAAAAAATCCAAATCATATTAATAAGCTTGGTCACTTTGCCATCAAGCCTAAAGCTGAGTACTTAAGATGCAAATAATGAGTGTTAGCATAATACTCATGAATATATGATGTCAGTCACATTGGTTAATTTCATATGTTCATATAACAATAAATTTGGTTTCATTGGTAAGTATTTTACAGGTCCACCAACGTTGTAAAGATGAATTCCACGCCCATGAATAGGATGTGTATTTAAATATATACATACATATTTATGTGTTTTCCTATGTATTTATGTACAGATCTTAATAATCTTAGCTTGGACCAAGCGCACGTTTAATGAATGACCCGAAAATAGAAGTTGATGCAGAAGTTGAGCATATGCAAGCAACAGCAAGATTTTGTAAAAGCTGCTTGACAGCCATATCAAATAATATTCAAGCTCTACCTCACCATGCCCAAAAAAGCCCACACTTAGACCCCGACTCATAGCGAGCTTGCTCCTACGTAAGTTTGCTGGATATGAGAACACTCGCGCACGCACTAGTAAAGGCAAATATATATTCATATTGTATATGAATTTCGAAAAGTATACTCATAGGTTAACACATGCACGCACACAAAAGATATTTCGGGAATCGTGAGTCTGTACATGTGCGGATGCATTTGCATAAGTGCATACGTACATATATGTATAACATATATACCATTCAGAAGTACATAAATGTAAACTCAAATATATAGCACTGCGGACACATGCATGTGTAGAGGTATTAAGATTGCTAGCCACTGCCCACCAAAAAACACTTACTCCATACATATACACACACTATGTTTATGTAGTTGCCGCATATATAGTTGCCGTTGCATCTAGAAATTTTGGAACGTTTCTTTTTGCTTCAGCCTTTGGTTGTCGTGAAGTAATTTTGCTTGAGCGCCATCGGTAAAAAGAAGTGAAGAGAAAGACAACTGAGGCCTAAGCAGAGCACCAGTGCGTATACGTAATGTCCACATGCGACTGCACTTTTATGCGTTTTTCCCTTTCTTTAAAACTTGTGCATGTGTGTGGTATGTCAGAATACTCCTTTAGGTAGGCGTACGACAGTCATAGTATATGGATATATTATATAGAAGCCTTATGTTATTAGACTTTTAGCTATGCACAACGAACAAACGAAACTTGTGTACAAATTGATATTTATAAGCTCAGGCACATTAAAAGCTAATGCAGATGCGAAAATGTGTGCACCCACAAAAATACGCACATATGTGCAAGCGGTATAGCAGATGTAAATGATATTGCCATGCTTTTAATTTAGAAATCTTTACAGATATATTTGTATGCACATACTTTTGTACATAAGCACTTGCTTTTTCACAACAAGCCGATTAGAGCATGCACTTCTAACCAAAAAATGTGTTTCATCGCATTGTACATTATATTTAATATAAACTTATGTACGTTGGTAGAATATTTGTATGCAAATGTATTGCAATTAGCCGAATCTCTGTATACCTGCAACAAATATGAACTCATAAGTTTACTTTTCTATATTGACTATTTCTATAGCTACAGATTATATTACATTTATTATATATCAGTATAATCATTAATACCTGTGTATATTACACCGATGAGTACAGAATAATCTTCGATTTCACACACACATTCATTGCTAGACGAATGACCGACTTTAAGAACACTTTCCCGGTAAACCAAACCAAGCACAGCGCCACTCACCAATTATTTGCAATAGGTATGTAGCTGAGTGTGTTTATATACTTATTTGCCCATAAATAGCTCATTATCATTAAATTAGGAAAACAAGTTGGCTGGACCAATGCCAGTAACTATTTGCTTATGCACACACAGACACATATCCAGATACAATCAACATAGATAGAGAGACGGACATACATTGCTCCGTGTCAGTGTAGTCATAAATAAATGTATATGTATTATGTACTTATTATAATGAGATGAAATTCAATGTCAACGCAGCAACAAACCGTTAAGCATATACTAAAGCTTGTACATATATATATGTAACAATTGTACATAGTTTTGACCACAACAAGTGTTCGAGTTTCCTTATTATGACAATCAGCAGACCAAGTGAAAGTTTAGTGAACTTGATAATCAGGCTATTTATGCTTTAATGGGGTAACTGTTGCAATTGTGTAATTTAACCACCAAGAGTTCTCAATCTCTTCCTCCCTCTCTTTTAAGCACATCAATAATTACAATCCTAATAATAAAATAAAATAATATATTAAATAATAAACAAGTTCCTCCTTTAAATCCTTCACGGATTTAAGTTAAGGTTAAACTGTTATGTTAACTTTGTCACCGAATATAAAAACAAATATTTAAAATAAAAAAAATTAATAAAGTTTGAAGACAAATATATCGTTGCTTTAATTTAAATTAAATGTATAATAATCTAAATAAGTTAGGATCATATTACAAAAAAAATTATCTAAACAGTAACCCTTGAAATTTAAACAAGCGGACGCATTAAAGTTGGGTGCAACCAACTTTTTCATACACTTTGACTAGGGCATCATAGCAAGCACACGGTGCATACAAGAGCACCCGCTGTCAATCGATATCGGTATCGGTCAAAAACATGAAACAGGTTATGTGTGATTTATTTTAGATTTTTCCAAATTTCAGGACCATAGTATATAGTAAAGTATGCAATTAAGTATAAAGTTTTTGCTGAGAAACACGCACTTATGCAGACGGACATGGCTATATCGACTCAGTTTTTCTTGCTGAACAAGAATATATATACTTTATGGGGTCTGCCCCGCCTACTTCTCCTTTTTACATACATTTGCACAACTTTATAACACCCTTTTCTATTTTTTTCAAAAATGTCTAAGTGTATAAAAAAAAAGACAAATGATACTACTGGCTGGAACGCAGTATACCGTGAGTTATTTCACTATAGTCAAAAAATTGTAAAATTGTGGTTGTAAATGTTGTATTTTTTTATTGCATAGAGTTTTCAGCATCGACCGAGAACATGATGAATCTGTGTGATAAGTTTTTCTGTTAAATATTGTGATTAAAGCATACCAAAAAGGTAGCTACTAGCTCATATAGTCTTTGAGTTATCGACTCAGATTGTCTTGCTGATGAAGTATATATATACCTTGTAGGGTTCTGCCACACCGCATTCTCTCTGTACTGCCTTATATATTGTTTTTTTTTCGATTTGCGGGGGAGGGGAGGAAATAAAAAATAAATAAATGCGTAGTGTCCTGGATATAGGAGCACCTACATACCAAATTTGGTTGTTCTAGCTCTTAGTTGTTGAGAAACACGCACTCATACAAACGGACGGTCAGACGGACATGGCTATATCACTCAGCTCGTCGAGCTGATCCAGAATATATATACTTTATGGGTCTGCCACGCCTCCTTCTCCCTGTTACATAAATTTGAAAAACTTCATAATACCTTTTTCCATTTTTTACAAAAATGTCAAAGTGTATAAAAATGGACTTGTTTTTTAATCGAATAGTTGAAAATTGATTCTTGCCACGTGATTTCGGCAAAACGACCCACAGTACAATTTAAGAAGCATTTATTGCCATCCATCTTACATTCATTTTACTTATTTTTTTTATTTACTGTAGTTTCTGTTAATGTAACCTTAAGATTTGATTGGGAAATGAGTGACAAAATTGAATCTAATTTGACAGTCTTGAACGTTAAACGCGAATTACAGCCACATTTGCACATATGAATGAGCTACAATAAAACATAGGAAATCAGTTTACTTAGCAAGCAACTTGAAGAGTAGCATCATAATGGGTCATAAAAGTTTACTGACACCAGGGCAAAGCAATAGAAAAGTTGAGTTCAATGCAGGGACTATAAATAAAGCGAGTCGTAAAAAGGACTTAAAGCTGCAGTAAACACATCATCAACATATCAACTGGGTACTGACAAACATTAACCACCAAACGCACACACTCTCCACCACAACGTCGGCAATTAGAGCAATAAACTGTGAGCTCGAACGCAAAAGAGGCGTCTTCATGAAGTCTCAGTCTCAATTGAAGTAAGAAAGGAGGTGTGCTGGAATGGGAGTTTCACTTGGAACAAGAAAAGACTAGTGTAAGTTAATGTCTTTGTTAGGGAAAAGATTTCCAATTTTCAATTACTTACAAGTATATGTATTAATTGTGAAAATTAAAGACTAAAGCTAAAGTTTCAATCACATATATAGTGTCCACATCTCGTATATTAAATAAAATTAGACAGAAATATAAATAAATCGGCAACACACATGCTCATGTACATACATTTGTATGTACATATATGTGTGATGGCTTTCAATGTCGCAAGAAAAAACATAAAGTAGAAGAATATTTTTTTTTAGCCAAGAAATGTGTATACATACATACATATGGATACAGATATAACTGGGTTTGTATACACACGCCTTTTGTATGTGCGAGTATATATATATATATATATACATATATATATATATAAGTACGTGTATTGTGCACAACGTCGCGCAAATCACCCAAGTGAATTCACACCATTTTTCAGTGTCCGTCCGAAATCAAGTGAAAGCCCAATACTTACGAGACAGGAGACTTGCACACACACTCAGCATCATACAAATGTGTATATGTATATCAAAAGCAACTAATCGCCCTCGCTTTCCCATACACAGCGGTCTCGCAACCGTCCGGGTCCGGCCGCTGAACGTCCCAGCGACACGTTCGGTGTCCGATGCCGCGCGTTCGAATACAAAATAAATATCCAATATATGCCCATGTAAGTGTGTATCCTGTTTCTGGCATATATTATAAGTGGAATAGAAAAATAAATGCCCCATGATAAAACTTGTCCCAGCCAGCTTCACAACAAAAACAATAAAAAAAAACAACAACAACCGTACCGTAGCACCCGTGGGTCCATTTCCACAACGCCTCTCCGAGCATACCTCACCCATGTTACTGCCCCACGCCCATGGGCAACACTGAATCGCGCGCCGTGACGCGACGACAACACGTCAGCAGCGATAGCAAACAATAACAGCAGCAACAACAACGCGGACCACAACGACTAGTACGAGGACGGTGCAGAGCATTAGCGCTGCTAACAAAGTCCGTGTCCACAAAGGACGACCGTCAAGCTGCTCATCGTACAAAATGGACGCGTCACGAAGCACGTTTGAAATATTGAAAGAAGGACATTTAGGACTAAAATGAAAGGATCGTACAATAACCCTCAGCTTTGCTCGGCCATCCCCACAATCATACTCACACCCGGAGTTGACATACACATGCCCATCCATATCCAAGGAGGCTGGCCTCACCCTCGCATATCCCATTTGCTTCAACAAACACACACAAGCACGGATGCCTGGCCATACGTCGTACATACACATAAGTACATATGTATATACATTCTTGTATGTATTTGTGTGTATATGTGTGTGCCTATTCCGCGTAAATATTGGGAGTCCTTGACTACGGGCCGCGCACGATGCTGATAAAATACAAATTCTTGGGCCGCGACGCTATCCGCTAGAAGTGTATTTACACAACTGTACCTACGCCAAGCTGGACAGCAGCGGACACAGCACAGAGCGCAGAGCTCAGGACTAGAACCCAACAACAACGGGTCACACCGTTGCCTTGGCCCACAGCTCGCTGGAGGAAGTACGAGTATCCGGCGCTTTGGGGACAGGCCGAGAATGTATTTTTAAGTTTCACTGACACAAATAATATAGAATTAAGTAAATCGAGATTATTGATATTGTTTATATTTAGTTTATATCAAGGTCGGAAAATGTAAATCTCGTTATAGTAACTAAAGCCATATTTACATTTAGGGTTTGAGGGCTACATAAATACTTTTTAATAATATTAATTTGTATCAGGTTAATTTTAAAGGTTAATTTCTCAGGTTTGAAAGCCTGAATATACATGCATACTGCATGCTAAAATGTTTAATTTAATACCACTGATTTGTTACAGTGTAAGCAATCTCCTTGTCCAGTTAGCGAACAAAAATCTGCGACGAAATTACGCCACATGTGTTCATGCCACGAGCAAATTTTCAGCGATGCTAACAGACGGCTGGCGGACAAGGGATAGCACTTTCATCTTAGGACGATTCTTTTAAGGGACAAACACAATTCAGCTGCCGCCGCTGACGTCGCTTGGGGTGGACGGACATCGCACACCAAATTCATATATGTATATTTATATGTGTATATACATATATATATATATATATATATATATATATATATATATATTATATATTATATATATATTATATATATATATATTATATAAGTATTTTTGATTGATGTCTACATTTAATACAACTAAACTACGCAATTATTAAGGGTAGAAGGTATGGGTGGTTGGTTGGTCGACTTGGATATCGCGGCAAAGGGACATCAGCCGTCTAAATCAGGCGGCCGCTTACACATGTGCTTATGTGTCGTGTGTGTGAATGCGTGGGCGTAGATTGGCGGGAGGGGTTGACATTGCCTCAAGCTATGTTTGTATGTCTTATTGTGTGCCTTGGGCTTGTGCTTCAGCATCAGCTCGGCCAACACAAATAAGCACACACACACACACACACTGTCGCGGCAACAGCCACTTTGTCCAATTTTCAGACGGTCATTTTTTGAATCGAATTTGTTTTAGCCCCCGCCTCCCCCACACTTCAATTTTCTCAACGCACACAGTTAGATGTGTGTTTTTGCGAGGCAGGCCGCGTAGCTGTTGTGATGCAAGACCATGAAATTGGCATTCGCATTTTAGAAATCCACTTAAACATACTTTCTTCAACCCTCGAGCAGCCCATGCCCGTGCGCAACTCAAAAGCAGCCGATTACTCGAGTATTCACGGTCCACGTTTACTTGCGTCCACATCAGCTTTCATTCTTCGAACACGGTAGTGACTTGGCTTACGCTAAATTCGCATTGTATTCTAATTGCTTTAATTTAAAAAATTATAAAAGACAAATTCCTCTACCAATATTAATTCTCTTCTCTTCCCTCTTACTTTCACACACACAAAATCACATTAATATACATATAACTCTATATAAATATATATGTATGTATTATGACAAGGACAATATCTATTTGGACTCTTCAGATGTATTCTCCTCCTCCCTTTTTAAATTGAGTCGTTCATCCTTCTGTAGAGAGGCCTTCACCCATTCATATTTCTTTTGAGACTCCTGATGAGTGAGTGTCAAACGTTGTTGTACCATGCGTTTCTTAAGCTCCAAGTCCTTGGCCTGCGTTACCAGATGATTATAGTCAAAATTATCAAATTGATTTTCGAATTTGTTAAGGAAACGATTCAATGACTTTGATTCGCTAGTCAACTGTTAATTAATCAAGCAAGGCATGAACAAAAGCTGTAGATAATAGCCATAAATATACTTACGTCTTCATATTGTCTTTGTAATATATTTAGCAGGGTAACAAAGCGGGTTTTTAAATCGTTAAGGCAGGCATTGTAAATGATCAGAGATTCTTCAGGATTCAATACCTTATCTTTGAATGGTACCAAGTAGGGAGCCAAAAAATCCGCTGGCTTGCTTGCCATGTCCCGCTTGTGTTCTTCTTCTTCCGCGTGCTTTAAACCAAATCACCAATGTCAGTCAAAATACAATAGTCGCCTATACACCCACCTGTTGCATTCGTATTGCTCGAGCTGCTTCATTACGCAGTGGATCAAATATACTAAACTTAAGCTTTGGTTCAGCCTTTTCGAATCGACGCTGATCGAAAATAGCCGCGATGTCATCTTGTAATTTTTCAAATTGTTTCTTTATGCGGTCCTCCGCCTTTAGTTGTTCAATCAACAGTCTATATAATTCCAAATTTGTACGCATGGGATCCAAAGGATTAGCCTAAAAATATTAGTATCTGCTTTAAGCATAAGAATACAAATCTACCAAATTGCCATACTCTATAGATTTTTGTTAGTTTCTCATCGTACACAAGCTCTTGACCATAATCCGCCTTTGGTGGCTTTGTGAATTCCACAGTTGTGGCCGTTAATGCCCCAAAGGTATAATTGAATCTCAGCACAATTTTATTTTGCTGAATTAGAAACGTCCGACAAGCTATATCATTTCCTCCAATATCACCCTCTTGCATGGGATGAAACTTTTCAATGACCTTCTATTAAGGGGTCTACAGTATTATAATGTATTTTGTAAAATGTTTTTGACATAGTTACCTTAAGTGCACCAGCAGGAGGCTTAAACTCAAACTCTTTGTACCAACAATTGTCACCACGTCCATTATACCGTAGCACAATCTGTCCTGGACTGATTTCTATTGACTCGAGTGAGTCAAGTCGCGCGTCTGGAGAAAAATATAATTTTCTAATTTTTGACGAATCAGCATAATACTGCATAGCTGAAAAAATTAATTAATAAAATTATGTATAGTATTATTAATATACACATAAGCATATGATTATGAAAATGTTTACATCGAAGGCTGTCGTTCCGTCCCTTGCTAAATCCCTCCTCATAAAGATCTGTATCGATTTTATACTGCAAGTACTTCATGAAATCTGCGCGGTTTTCATAATATTCAAATCGGGTTTTTATATCGGTACAATCATCGTTTTTAAATATCGTTAGTTGCATGATTTTGCCATCTATTTGGGAGTATGGTGAAAATCGTTCGTGAATAACACCCTTATACTGAACTCTTTTCTCCGAGTTTGGAAAACGTTGCTCGAAGTCCGCCAGGCCAATGTGCAGTCTATTCACCCAGTTGACAATAGCGTCCAAGTGTTTCTCCTCATTTACATCTTGCTCACCATCCACCAAATTCTCATCAGAATCTGTGTTGTAGGTGCGCATCTCAGGTGGCTCACCAGGCAGCATATGCTCCCAATCGTTAGTGTCGCGCAGGTCCCAGCGCAGGTCGCCAACACGCTGGTAGGCTTGCTTATTTATATAATAGTTATATTGATTCCAGACGCTGTCCACCAAAATATATTGCTTGCAGCCCGCCTCACAGATGAATCCAGTCGATGGCTCTATAAATAAAGCACTTGGTGGTGCCTCCACCACGTCTCCATTTACATTCGTATACGTTATCTTTGGCTTTACACTCCACGGAGCATTGTTTATGATCGCTACCCATGCATGAGAACGGCGATAGTGATAACGATCTACAGCCAAAAGTTCCATGTCCTTTGATAAATGTCAATTAATTAATAAGTGAATACAATATATGTTCATCCTGAAATAACATACCGCTAAGTGTTTCTGCAAAATCTCCTCTCTGATGCGAATGTCCTCTTGTGCTTTTAGTCTATGCACCTCGGCCATTTGCTCTTCTAGATGACTTTCCAAATCTGGGAGTGGCCGCAGCTTGTACTTTAGATTTTGTTCATTATCTTCTTTTAGTTTTTCTTCAGACTCCTTCTTCTCGATTAGATAAGGGTACGGTACATTTTGCTGGTCATTAAGTATAGTATCTTCACGGGCCACACCCGAAACCACCATAGCAGGATGTCCCGCCCCAATAAGCATACTAACCAATAATGTCGCCATTTCATATGAGTTTCCACGGCGCTTGCGTAATAATGTGTCCGGTGATATAAGTCGTGTTGGCTACAATAAGATTGAAAAAGAATTATTTTAGGTATTTAAGCACTCCTCTAATTATACCTTGAACTCCATAAATGAAACATTAATTCCAATACATTAGTTGCCAAAAAAAAAAAAAAAAAATTCGTCATCCAATATGAAAAGTGGACAACGCTTTGATAATGAAGTTGCAGTAATTTAAACTAGTTGATATAAACATTCGCTGACCCACTGAAATTTATTTATTGAAGACCACGAAGAATAAAGCATTTCAAAATTAATGAATGAGCAATGATTTTATCAAAGAATTTAATGTTAAAATACCAGGTTAATAGGAGTAAACGGACTTGTCGAATGCCAATGAATAGTGGAAGAAATAGCATTACCGCAAAGATAATAAGAAATTAACACTATAAATCTAAAAACTATGAGATGAGGTTAGACAGAATCTGTCAACAGGAAACATAAAGCAATTACACTCACAATGTCAACTTAAAAGTTTCATAGTGCCAATAAACAGTCAACGCACCAGGTGACCTAATGACATCGTCATACACTAGGGCGCCTCTAGAATATTGATGTATTATTTTGAATCAAATTCAATAACAACTGTGGGAGTAAATCGATTTTTTTTTTCGATTTTCGTATTTCCAAAATGAAATAATAAACCCAATATAGTTCAAGGTTGGAAGTCATATTAAATTTCATATTACTTTCCGCATTAAGGAGTCGGGCTAAGCCTCGGGCTGTCTCCAAAATAAAATTATGTTTCTATCTACACATATTAAAGGTAGAAAGCTGAAAATTTCACAAAAATTTATTTCTAAAGTGATTCACAGAATCAATTTTTTTTAATTTCCAACGGAAAACTCCAATTTCTCTTTAAAAGTTTTCGGTACATCCAAAGAGTATCGAGCATTTTAAAAGTTATCTGTTGTTATTGATCTGTTTCATCAAAACCTTGTTATTGAATCTTTATTTATTTATTAATATTATTAGTATTATTATTTAGTGTGTTTGGTCATGCAAGGCCAATAAGTTTGACTTCTCAGCTACAAACAGCTGATCTAGTGTAAGCTCGCACTTTGGCGCTGAAGAAGCTCAAGCGCTCTCTTCTTTGCGCTTGTATTCACGCGCTCTCCTCTTGCGCTTGCAATTACGCGCTCTCTTCTTTGTGCGTGCATGCACTGCACTAACAAAAGCTCGCGCTCTCTGTGTGCGTTCTCATAAAGTTCTTCTCGCTGTCACTAATCTTCTATGATTTTCACTATCGCTAAGAATTATGAGGCCGAGCCTATAATTCTCTACTGACACTTACATTCGATCGTCGCAACTCGCAAGTTGAACCTTTCCTCTCGCAAGCCGGTCGTACCGTCGCTTGAACTATAACAGACACACATAAGTCTTTAGCTACTCTCGTAAGTCGTTAGCTCAACATATTGTTTATTATTATTGTAAAATACATTAGCCTTTGAGCACAGTTTTCTATACCCAATTCAATTCAATTTTATGACTGAGAAGTTAACAGCGTGTTTGGATTTTATAAAAAATATGACCATAAAAGGTTCACAGTAGCAAATTTTTGAATTTCCACCGAGAAATCCGAAAATAGCACCATTTTCTTTCAATAAAAATTGCTTTAAACGGCAAGAGATAAAATTCTCAAACTTTCGCTAAAATTCTATACAAAATTTGTGTTCAGATTTGAAAAATGTCGGAAGACCAGAAAAACTCAGTTTTTCTCTCAAACTAACAAAGGATAAAAAACTGAAATCCTCAAAAAAAATTCTATAAGCCTGGGAAAACGGAATTACACGAAGGGCAAGAGATAATTTATTATTTATTTTATTTATTTATTGGGTCGGTCACGCCTCCTTCTCCCTGTTACATACATTTGCGCAACTTCATAATACCCTTTTCCATTTTTTTCGAAATTGTCAGTGTATAAAAAAAGCTTTACCAAAAACAGTCGTGGAGATTTTTGAAGCAATTGATAATTGTGATGAAAACTACAATTTTCAAAGCGATGACAGGGATGAAAACAATAATTCACAGATAAATTTTTTTTCATATTCACATGTTGATGATTTTTAATACAAGTATTTATTTTGTTAATATTTTATTAAAATAAAAGCAGCTTAATAACGAAACTTAATTCAATCGTCGTCGCATGCAGACGTGTTTTTATAGAACTCCGGAAAAAAATATAAACCCCACAAGTTTAGAGTGCAGTGAGAGTGTATAACTAGTGTAAAACGCGAAAAGACGCTAAGTGCGATGAAAACGCACTAAATATTTTATTTAGTTTATTGATTATTAATTAATAAATTGATTAATTAATTAATAATTATAAATAAATAAAATATCAAAAAACTAAAAAAGATGAATCATACGACATTCGTAAGCAAAGACAGCGCGAGCAAGACGAACGCCGGCTCTCGCGTTCAGCGAAACAACGCGTACTTCTCTTTCGTGGCCGAGCCAACTAAAATACTGCTGATGCAGTACTTTTCGAACGGTCAATTACCCCTGACCTAAAATTCGACCACTTGCACTTAACAAGTGATCGAGGTCGTTCTTGCTCTCCAGCTCTACCGTCTCAGAGCACCGAGTTCATTGAGCAAGCACCGAACAAGCAAAAGATGGCATGCAATGGGCCGAGACATGCTCTCACCTATGGTGACTAGCACAGCAGTCTCTCTGACTACCGCAACATCAACTACAACAACGACCGCAAAGGTATCAGTCGTCCGCTCAAACCCATTGTTGGCAACACTCGCCAAGAATCAACAATCAAA
>NC_046605.1:22296733-22352645 GCF_011750605.1 Drosophila busckii
TATGTATGTACATATCAGAGAACGGCCAGAGTGCTCACACCCCTAAAAACACAACGCGTACTGCCACACACAAGCGAAATTGTGGATGAGACCACAATGCAATTACTTGTGCGTAGAAAAAATAATCTGAACAGCATTTTGTACGCAGGCAATTCTTTCCCTAAGCAAAACACAAGAAAAAGGTCAAAATATTTTTGTGTTTTCTGCGTGCTTCTGTTTCGCTATCAGCTGTCGCGTCGGCGCGGCTGCCAGTGCAGACAGAGCGAGACAGCAAGCAAGATTTTTTCTCGCTTATGCTTATATGCCTGCCGATCGTATTTTGTAAGCGCGCACATTTTCTTTTGCCCTTGATTATCGGCACTTTACAAGTACCCAGCTATGACTTAAGTACCAGAGAACGGCAGAAGTGGCAATTTTTACGCACAAGGGTTGCACTGTAGAAAAAGAGGTGCAAGAACTGACTCGGACACAAAAAAATTGTATGTCTCAATATACCCACTTGCACTTGAAACACTTGAATCGTATTTGTGTTGTTTGAGTGCGTATTTACCCATACCCATGATTTTTGAATGCCACCATGGTGTCAAAAAAGTTCCACCCCTGCCGTTCTCTGATGCACATGTTCATAGAATTCACAGCAAAATCAAACACACATTTACATACACCTAATACAATTGTGTTAACGTTTTCGCTGAAATCATATCTAACGGTTTTTCTACTACACTTTCATAAATAAATCTATAGTATAAAAATTTCCTAAGCTGAGTGCCATTAAAGCATAAACATATTTGCTAAGAATAAGGTGTTTAGAATATTTTTTTTTTAGCGGGAAACGTAATTAAAACTAATTAGAAATTAAAAACACATAAATACAGCTTCGTGTTTTTGAAATCTTTTCATTTCCTTTCCCGCAAAATAAAATATTCTAAGTGGAGTATCTACATACCATATTTTATGTCTTCAGATCTTATAGTCTCCAAACTTGGTTTGTTTTTCTGATTCTCTATACTTTTTGAGCGATGATATGATTTCTTCTTCGATTTACTTACATTTTCACAACTTTAAGATACCCTTTTCAATTTTTTTTAGCGACCAACGCGTAAATTTTAAAACGATCAGGTAATATTCAGATTTAAATTTTACATATTGATAGCCGAATGCACACCACACTTTTAAGGCTAATTCAGCTATCTAATTATAGGCTTATAAAAATTGCTCCTTACAGGACACCTACTGACAACAGTTTGAGCACACACGGGGCCCCGAACACGCCCATTAAACACCCAAAGTGCGTAGAATAAGTTATAGTTACAGGCATCATGTATGGCATGCTGTATGAAAGCGTAACAGCATTATATGTATACAAGAGGAATGTGGTTTGGAGACTTGGAAAAAAATTTGCCAAATTGTTGACTGCAAGCATAATAGTTTTAAAACACATCAGATATATCCCGATAAGCTAATGCCAGACTTTGCCCAAGCATTGTCCGCTTGTACGGGACAATCATTTGACTTTTGCATGATCTTTTTTGGGAAATGCTTCGTACGATTTTTTAGTAATTTTGGCTATGATAAGATGATACGATCAACAGGCCGTTATTTTTGCGATTTCTTGCAATCCATTGATAATATACATGTGCAGATGAAATTTACATATCCCAAAATGAAATCGCCTAGCATGCAATTAACGAGTATGGATGATAACGGTGCAGTTATCTTATATCGAAGTGGTCGCACTGGTATGTCTAAGTATCTAATCGGACAGATGACGGAGGTGGCAAAAGAATTTTATGGCTTAGATGTGACTGCCTATGTTATTGAGAGTCAGAACGACATATGCGGTGGAACAGCTGGAACCCATTAAACTTACTGAAGGACCACTAACGGTCATAGTTAAGTATCGTCTGGATTTTGATAATCGAGATTACATGTCGAATCGAGTTAATATTGTGGCTCATCCAACGCAACTGAAGATTGCCTTCTGTAAATCTAAATGTGTTCTTAGAGCTCTTTCCCTTCACATTTGTTCTAAATCATGACATGAAAATAACATTGGCGGGTGAAAAAATTATAGAAACATGGATTTTGCACAATCCAGGAGTTAATCCTAAGTGCTTTATTGGAACACATATTATGGATGTCTTCAAGTTTAAGACCGGGGGCGAAGAGCTGATAAGGTGCATGCATCAGCTCTTCTGCAAAATATGGCTAACGGAAAGCATGCCCGATGATTGGAATCTCAGTGTCCTTTGTCTTGTGCTGAAGAAGGGTGACCCGACGATATGAGCAAACTTATGGGAAATGACTTTGACTTTGGGCTAAGTAAGCAAGTGTGTATCAGAGCTCTCTCTCGTTCGACAAAAATAACGCTCTACAAGATGCTCATAATACCCGTGCTTCTGTATGGCGCAGAAGCTTGGGTGATGTCACAGACAGATGCAGCTGCTCTTGGAGTGTTTGAGAGAATAATTATCCGCAAGATCTTCGGTCCCGTTCGTGTTGGGGACGACTTTCGCATTCGTATAAACCATGAGCTGTATGAGCTATACGGCGAAACCGACGTTGTCCAGCGAATTACAATACAACGTTTGCGCTGGCTCGGACATGTCGTACGCGTGGACGAAGAAGCTCCAGCGAGAAAGATATATGAAGCGAAAGCGAACGAAGGACGACGAAGGGGACGACCTCGCCTCCGATGGAAGGACCAAGTGGAGGAGAACCTATCCACACTTGGGGTTGAGAATTGGAGAAGGCGCGCTCAAAGCAGAGGCGCCTGGAGGGTAGTTTTAGAGGTCGGCCGTAGCCCGATAACATAAATACAAATCACCCTTTTACGGATGAACCGTTAGACGCCAATTGAATTAGTTCAACAACTGATGCTGAAAGCGCCACAACGTCCCAGCTAAAAGTTAAGTATTAAATGGGAGCGAAACCACATTGTGTGTGTGAGTATGTATGTATGTGTGGGTGTATATACTAAGTTTGGCAAACAGATCAGGTACCCGGATAAAGAAAATAAAAAAGCAATGCACACACAAAATTTGTTCGTTATATTCAATATAGTATGTTACAAAAAGTGTATAGTACATATGTACATATGTATGTGTACAAGGGTGACACAAAATTTCAAACAAGCTCGTTGCAACGTCAAACCATCTCCAAATTATCCCCAACTGTTTTCATTCGAGCTCATTTTAAAATCTCTAAGACTTTGGCTAGAGATTAGTTATTTTCAGCAATGTAAAATTTGTAGTTCATAAAAGTTTCTACTTGCTTGAAAAGGTAATTTAATTTACTTAAATGACATGTATGTATGTACATATCAGAGAACGGCCAGAGTGCTCACACCCCTAAAAACACAACGCGTACTGCCACACACAAGCGAAATTGTGGATGAGACCACAATGCAATTACTTGTGCGTAGAAAAAATAATCTGAACAGCATTTTGTACGCAGGCAATTCTTTCCCGAAGCAAAACACAAGAAAAAGGTCAAAATATTTTTGTGTTTTCTGCGTGCTTCTGTTTCGCTATCAGCTGTCGCGTCGGCGCGGCTGCCAGTGCAGACAGAGCGAGACAGCAAGCAAGATTTTTTCTCGCTTATGCTTATATGCCTGCCGATCGTATTTTGTGAGCGCGCACATTTTCTTTTGCCCTTGATTATCGGCACTTTACAAGACCCAGCTATGACTTAAGTACCAGAGAACGGCAGAAGTGGCAATTTTTACGCACAAGGGTTGCACTGTAGAAAAAGAGGTGCAAGAACTGACTCGGACACAAAAAAATTGTATGTCTCAATATACCCACTTGCACTTGAACCACTTGAATCGTATTTGTGTTGTGTGAGTGCGTATTTACCCATACCCATGATTTTTGAATGCCACCATGGTGTCAAAAAAGTTCCCCCCCTGCCGTTCTCTGATGCACATGTTCATAGAATTCACAGCAAAATCAAACACACATTTACATACACCTAATACAATTGTGTTAACGTTTGCGCTGAAATCATATCTAACGGTTTTTCTACTACACTTTCATAAATAAATCTATAGTATACAAATTTCCTAAGCTGAGTGCCATTAAAGCATAAACATATTTGCTAAGAATAAGGTGTTTAGAATATTTTTTTTAGCGGGAAACGTAATTAAAACTAATTAAAAATTAAAAACACATAAATACAGCCTCGTGTTTTTGAAATCTTTTCATTTCCTTTCCCGCAAAATAAAATATTCTAAGTGGAGTATCTACATACCATATTTTATATCTTCAGATCTTATAGTCTCCAAACTTGGTTGGTTTTTCTGATTCTCTATACTTTTTGAGCGATGATATGATTTTTTCTGCGATTTACTTACATTTTCACAACTTTAAGATACCCTTTTCAATTTTTTTTAGCGACCAACGCGTAAATTTTAAAACGATCAGGTAGTTAACTTTGGAAATATTCAGATTTAAATTTTACATATTGATAGCCGAATGCACTTGCTGACGCGCCAAGACGTCTATGCAAACGAAGCAGGAAAGAGTTCGCAGGAGCGAAAACTATATTTCATGTGCTTGTTATTGCGATGCCTTAGACAAGATATTCATATAAGAAGTTCATATGAATAAGCTAAGTTCAACTTTAATTCGTTCTTTTTTTTAAATTGCAAAATGAATAATATATGTATGTGTGTATATCTTATTAGTAGAAGGTGGACGCGAAGTTGGAAAACAGTATTGATGCACAAATATTCATTATTTTATAATCTAAGTAGTATAAAATTTATACACAGAGTAGAGAATATGAAATCTATTATAGGATCATCCTCAAAAATAAATCAAAAGGTAAAAAGATGAGCCAAAGTGACATTCGTAAGCAAAGACAGCGTGAGCAAGACGAACGCCGGCTCTTTTTGCAGCGAAACTTAACAACACCAATAGATTTTAAATTCTAGCAGACTACTTTGATGATCTGCTGCCTGAAGAAGATATCCGAGAGAAAAGCTCTAGTACCCTTGTGAAGAAAATTATAGAGCTCATTGGAACGGACAACTTTCACATAATTCCCCTTGTACGGGGTAATATTCATGAAACAAAAGTTCAACGAAGTCGGAAGACAGCCATAGAATATTATCGAAGGTTCTTAACGACATTAAAATTAACTTTCACACGTATCAATTAAAAAGCAGCAAGGGCTTGTAACACACACTGGTTCACACCAGTGAATGAAAGGCTAGCTACAATCCGTGACAAAGCTAGGTTCTTCAACATTAGCCTAATTTGCGCGCACGCCCCGACGGAGGAGAATGACGATGCCGTTAAGGACGCGTTCTATGCGAGACTCGATGAAATTTATAACCGCTGCCCAACCCACGACGTGAAGATCATCCTCTGGGATTTCAACGCAAAGGTTGGTCGAGAACGCATCTTTAGCCCCACTGTCGGGCAGTTCAGCCTCCACGAGACCACCTCGAACAACGGTCTAAGGCTGATCGACTTTGCCGCGGCGTGAAACATGGTAATTAGTAGCACCAGATTTCAGCACCTCGACATTCACAAGGCCACTTGGCTGTCACCTGATCAACAAACACGAAACTAAATTGATCACGTTGTGATAGACGGAAGGCATGCCTCAAGCGTGCTGGATGTTCGAAATGATGTTCGAAAATTCTACCAACAGGTCAACCGTCTGACCCAGGGTTTCAAGACCGGAGCATCGAACTGCCGCGACGAGAATGGAAATCTGGTTACAGATACGCAGTTGTCACTGAGATAAGGAGGGAACATTTCTTCAAACTGATTGCATACGATGACGACACACATTCCGCAATTGGAGAAAGCAGCCCGATACCACCAATCAACGATAAGGTGGACGTACTTCCACCTAGCCAGAGTGAGGTCCGAGTCGCTGTAATGCGCAAATGGACTGCCAGCAGAGTTGTTTAAGACCGGGGGCGAAGAGCTGATAAGGTGCATGCATCAGCTCTTCTGCAAAATATGGCTAACGGAAAGCATGCCCGATGATTGGAATCTCAGTGTCCTTTGTCTTGTGCTGAAGAAGGGTGACCCGACGATATGAGCAAACTTATGGGAAATGACTTTGACTTTGGGCTAAGTAAGCAAGTGTGTATCAGAGCTCTCTCTCGTTCGACAAAAATAACGCTCTACAAGATGCTCATACGAACTGGACATTGCCGGGCTGCTTATGATGCTGCTTTAAAACTGGACATTGACATCTTTGACAATGTGAGTTTAAACGAAGCTCAGAAAATGACTTTAACTAATGCTCAAGAGCTTCAGGATGAAGAAAAAGCGACTGCAACACTTAAGGAAATTGGATCAGAGTCAGTAAAGCGTCGACTTTCAGAAGGCTTACGGTCTATTTTGCTTAAAGGGCAAATGTTTTACATCAAAGATGTGGACTCAATTATATTCCTATGCAGCCCCTTGATAGAAAATTTGGATGAGCTACATGGTATTGGATTGTACCTCAATGATCTAAATCCTCATGGCCTCAGCCGTGAGCTTGTTATGGCTGGCTGGCAACATTGTTCCAAGCTGGAAATGCTATTTGAAAAGGAAGAGCAACGATCCGATGAGTTGGAGAAGTCATTGGAACTGGCTGATTCATGGAAGACACAAGGCGATGAGCTCCTTTATTCCATGATACCTCGCCCTATTGCGGAGCGTATGCGGATGGGTCAGGAACATGTTTGTCAAAGTTTTGATAAAGTTTCCGTCATTTTCATAGAAGTCTTAAATATTTGCGATAGCGGATCAAATAATATCCAGGAAGCAATGCAAGCAGTAACTACACTGAACAAAGTATTTTCTGCGCTGGACGAAGAGATTATATCCCCATTTATATACAAAGTCGAAACCGTAGGTATGGTCTACATGGCTGTATCGGGGGCACCCGATATCAATCCCTTGCATGCTGAGCACGCCTGTGATATGGCACTGCGTGTAATGAAGAAGGTAAAATCACAGGATTTGCCAGATGTAGCTATTCGTGTGGGCATTAATTCGGGTCCAGTGGTGGCTGGTGTGGTAGGTTTAAAAGTTCCTCGTTATTGCTTATTTGGGGACACTGTTAACACTGCTTCGCGCATGGAGAGTAGCTGTGATTCTTGGAAGATATAATTATCGAATTACACAGCCTTAAAGGTGCGCGAGGTGGGATATAAGGTGGAAGCACGCGGCTTTGTTAAAGTAAAGGGCAAAGGTGATATGGAGACCTATTGGTTACTAAAAGGACCAGAGTAATCGTACCTAAAAAATATAGTACATATTAGTAGTACAGTACGATCTATTTATATGTATGTAATTTACAAATATGGCTAAAAAAAAAAAGGAAAAATTTCAATCAAGTGTTTTATTTTCAAATATTTGGCATGTACGATATAAGTGCAAAAACAGGTTAATTGGTAAATTCGATATTATCGATGATGTATTCCATAGCAAAGTTGGGGAAATTCTAAGTAAGAAACTCTCAAACGCGGTTAACGTATTGCTATTTCATGAAAAAACAATAACCGGGTGAACGATATATCTCCATGAAGTACAAAAAGACCTTAGAAATTGTATTATAACAATTAAGCTACTTTTAACAATGTCAAAATAATCTTAGCGCTGCAATAATCGTCGCATGCCAACGTGTTTTTTATAAGACTCCGGAAAAATATATAAGCCTTACAAGTCTAGCATAAAATAAATCAAAAGGTAAAAAGATGAACCAAAGTGACATTCGTAAGCAAAGACAGCGTGAGCAAGACGAACTCCGGCTCTTTTCGCAGCGAAACTTAACAACAATAGATTTTTAATTCTAGCAGACTACTTTGATGATCTGCTGCCTGAAGAAGATATACGAGAGAAAAGCTCTAGTACCCTTGTGAAGAAAACTATAGAGCTCATTGGAACGGACAACTTTCACTTAATTTCCGTTGTACGGGGTAATATTCATGAAAAATTATGATTCAAACGAAGTCGGCAGACAGCTATAGAAAATTATCCAAGCATGTAAACGACAATATTAATTAAAAGACGTTCGTACGTTTCGTGGAGTCTGCATTGACTCCGACCACTATCTTGTTGCAGCCAAGATACGCATGCGGCTATGCATTGCGGAGAACGTATGGTCCAGTGCTCAACGAAAGCTGTACGTCGCTAAATTGCAATCACAACAGTCAGCCGAGGCCTATACCACGCACCTCTCGGAATTGCTTCACCAACCAGACTCCCTACCTGATGATGCTAGCGGAATTTTGGCGCACATATCACACTCCATGCGCTCTGCCGCTGAAAGGACCATTGGATTCCGGCGCCCCACCTAGGGGGCGAAGAGTGAGCAAACTTATGGGAAATGACTTTGACTTTGGGCTAAGTAAGCAAGTGTGTATCAGAGCTCTCTCTCGTTCGACAAAAATAACGCTCTACAAGATGCTCATAATACCCGTGCTTCTGTATGGCGCAGAAGCTTGGGTGATGTCACCGACAGATGCAGCTGCTCTTGGAGTGTTTGAGAGAATAATTCTCCGCAAGATCTTCGGTCCCGTTCGTGTTGGGGACGACTTTCGCATTCGTATAAACCATGAGCTGTATGAGCTATACGGCGAAATCGACGTTGTCCAGCGAATTACAATACAACGTTTGCGCTGGCTCGGACATGTCGTACGCGTGGACGAAGAAGCTCCAGCGAGAAAGATATATGAAGCGAAAGCGAACGAAGGACGACGAAGGGGACGACCTCGCCTCCGATGGAAGGACCAAGTGGAGGAGAACCTATCCACACTTGGGGTTGAGAATTGGAGAAGGCGCGCTCAAAGCAGAGGCGCCTGGAGGGAGTTTTTGAGGTCGGCCGTAGCCCGATAACGGGTTGTTATGGCCACCTAAGTAAGTAAGGGCTTTTAAGTGGCCTTAAAAGGCATAGAATCAGATGTAACACCTGCAAATATATCTCAGGCGCTACAAGATAAACTCTTTAACGCTAAAACAGTCTTCAACATATTAAACGAGGATATGAAGCCTCAACCGCTCTTCAAGGTAGAACAACAATTCTCTTAAGAAATATGAAGTATAAACTTCAGTTTCTACTGCATCGTGGAATCAATGTAGAAGAATCACATAAACGTAACAGCCCTGTGCAATAAATTAATTCTCAAGAAAGTATACTGTGTACACTACCCAGCAAGCAGAAATGATTCTAGCTCAAAAAAGTGCAGAACTGCGATGTAAATCACACAGCTAATTACAGAGATTGACCCATGTATAAGGAGTTGAAAAGTCAAATCCACCAGCGAATAACTACGCCGCGCTCCGCAAACGTACGGCTTACACCATCTAAATTACACCCATATATCTTTCTATCGAAAGCAACCAGATCTTCGCTTGTCTTCGTAACCTCAACAAGGAAAATTGTAACATATGCAAGTGCTTGAAAATCTGGAATGGAGCCACCTGCCTCAAATACATCGCTATAAAAGCACCTCACTCAGAGATAAAAATGACAAATGATTAATGGAGCATCAACAAAACAACTTTAAGCCACTGTTCTCTAGCTTACAGCAAAGCATTATGGAGTTCATGTCCTTCATGCGGACAACTATACAAGATCTAATTACGCATTAGATCAGAGCCTCGTGATACAAATGTTAGTATCACATCAGTCCAAATAATCAATGGCTTCCCTACGTGGAATGCTAATGGCGTTTCACAGCATAAGCTTGAGTTCTCTCAATTCCTCCTCGATAAACATATTGACGTTATGCTGCTACTAGAAACACATCTGACAACCAAATATAACATAAATTTAAGAGGTTACACATTCTACGCAACTAACCATCCCGAATGTAAACCACACGGAGGGACGGAACTGGTAGAAACCGTGTTAAGCACCACCGCTACAAAGAACTTGCAGAAAATTATCTACAAGTCACAACAGTTAGAATAAAACTGGATAGTGGTAACCAACTTACTCTAGCCGCAGTATATTGCCCCCTCGCTTCCACGACTCTCTAGGAAACCATTTCATAGCATACAAATCACACCCATTGGGGATCCCCCGGCAGACCAACATATTGGCGAACAGACCAAACCAAACTGCCCGATTTAGTGGACGTCGTAATCACCAAATAAATACCTCGAAACTTGATTAGCGCCGAAAGCCTTTCGGATCTCTCATCCGACCACTCACCTTTCCAAATTTAATCGGCCATACAGTTACCGAAGATCAAGCGATTAAGCTGACCTCACATAAAACCAAATGGATCTGCTATTGAAATATATAAGTTCACACATTGAACTAAATCCAGTACTCAACGTTGAAGATCAACACATCAACACACTGGAGTCCTATTTGGTCACCGCGCCCGCATTGCGGGCACTGCACAAAAGAAGACAAGTCAACAAATAGAGCATTTCGTTCTCGAAATGCGATGCCTACGACGAGAATGGCAGTCTCACAGTTCGCCGTACGCACATCAAAAGTTAAAAGACGCCTCCCGCATGCTCAAAGCGTTAAAGCAACAATAAGCAAATACCCAACGTCGGTAAATACAGCAACTATGATCTTCACTGTGTTAAGCTCACCAACAGAAACCGTGATGCCTGGGCCCGCAGTGATGCACACAGAGCCAGAACATTTGTAGAACACCATGAAATGGTGTTTCAGCCAAATTCTGCCACAAATGCATTTTCACTACCGACACTAACAAATGACTCTCAGATTCAACAAGAGCTAATAGAATTCTGCCCAAATACGAAAAAATCGGGCTTCGACCAAATGGGTCTATTTGGTCTATTTTGGGGCCAAAAATGATTATGATTATGATTATTGAGCTCCCATATAATACACTTTGCACTATCGCGCAGCTTTTTAATGACACCATAAGTCTGCTATCATTTCTATCAAAACTCTTTGAAAAATTCGTGCTGACCCGAATAAATCCATATCTAAGATCCCATTACAAAATCCCAAGACATCAATTTGGGTTTCGTGCAAACACGGCCCTATCGAGCAGGTCAATCGCATAACATCTGAAATAAGGAGCATATTCGAAAACCGAGAATATTGCACTGCAATATTTTTAGATGTTTCCCAAGCATTCGATATAGTTTGGCTTCCTAGCTTTCTAATAATACACACAAACTATTAGAGTCCTATCTATATAACAAGAAATTCGCAGTGTATTTCTGATGTACGTGACGACTACACGATTGAAGCTGAAGTTCCGAAAGGCAGCGTACATGGACCAACCCTATATGTACTTAACACAGCTGATATTCCAACAAGTAGACGACTAATAACATCCATCTTTGCTGAAGATATATCTATTCTCAGGTGTCCTATGCATGCATTAGCGCAATTGGCTGTTCATATGGTCAAAGTTGAAGAATTGCTTTCTGACTGGCGAATAAAAGTAAACGAAAGCATGTTAAGCTTACCCAAAGCAGGCATAATTGCCCACCGCTCACACTAAATAATTCCGCACTCCCGCAAGCAAGCGAAGTAACGTATCTTGGAGTACATCTCGACTGAAAACTCACATGGCGTAGGCTCATCGAAGCCAAGAGAACACACCTAAGACTAAAAGCCAATAGCCAACAATAGCTTATCAACGCTCGGTATTCTCTCAGTCTTGAATATAAGGTCCTGCTCTACATTGCGAACTTAAGCCTTTCTGGACCTATGGCTCCAACTATGGAGGAACGCCAGCTCCAGAGAGCTCAGTCAAAGATCATTAGAACTATTACCGGGGCACCCAATCAGAGATGTAATAGCTGAACACAATGAAATATACTGTCCTAAGTCCATCGCGCGATGGCTAACAAGGCTGTTACGACCTAACAACCCGCGATAGAATCTAGGCACGTGCAATTCTAAAACAGTTGAAAAGAGAATGTTCAATTATAAGATTTGTATTCTTATTGTTAGTCTCAATTTATGAAAACACTCAATAAAAACAGAAAAGTTAAAAAAAAGGAATCATTTGATATTATTTTTTATTATTATTCTTATCTTAGGAAATAAATTCCCTATTATTATAATTTGTATTGGTTTTATCAATGTAATTTTTTTAAGAAATAATTTTTTTTATAAAAATTACTCAAATTACAAAAGATACAAAATCTGCAAAAAAAAAAAAACGTTGCAATTATTAAATTTTAAACGAATTCTTTCATTGCTTGTTTTTAATCATATTTTCGATGTTTTCAACGATACAACGATTTCTTACGCCCTGAAAGTAAATAAATATAGGTATCACCCAGAGGTGCAGAAACATCGATGTATGGACACATCGATGTTTGTTATAAAGGGAGAAATTTGCGTTAAAAGTTTTAACTTAAAACTCACTTAATGAGCTAAAGACAACAAAATTATCACAGACCTTTTACATAAACAATAAATTTCATGAGTAAAATAAAAGGTCAGCGGCTAGACATTTTATATTAATGTCGATCTCACATGATTTAGTTTACAGACATCCGGCATCCCTGTCGGTAGTTTACCTGCCGTGTCTTGTGGATGCGCGTGTGCGCCTTGCATTGTGTTGTGTGTGCGCGTATGTCTTGTGATTGCTATGCCATGGTGCTTCTCTGTGTACAATTTTTGGCTCTCTGCATTCGTAGACTCGGCCCAGGCCAACCGACTCCTCTCTTCTGGGGTGAGGTTCTTGAACCGGCCCTTGACCTTAAGCGCCGCCTTGTATTTAGCTTTGGCCCTTAAGGCTTCTTTTGACTTTAAGAGCCTGTCCTGCTGTGAGGTACCCGCACCCGTTTGGTCTTTGCAGACTGCGTCTGTTTCGACGACAACGTTGCGTTGTAGTTTACTGGCAGTAGCTGTACAACTACCATGGCCTGCTCCAACCATGGTAGAGGTGTTGCCGCTGTCGACACGCAGAGGGGTAGAGTAGCAGCACTAAGCATAAAGTGTTGTATGCTTAGTGGTAGCAGCTACTGCTCCCACCGACATTTGGACAACCCAGCCCATGTTACGTCCTTCTTTTCCTCCTTGTTGATAAATTTGTTTCTACGAATCACACATATCGTTTTATGCTCACCGCCAGGCACCCCTAAGTAGTAGCGCCCCCTCATCAGGGAACGTTGGCGCTAGACCTTAGTGCCTGGGTGACAACATGCAAGATGCCCATGGCAAAACGTTTTTTATTGCCCAGCCGGCACCCTTGTGGAAGGTTCAATTGGGGGGTTTTTGCCAGCCAAAGACTTAAAATAACTCATCCGTCGGATCTCTCTAGCTGAGTGATTTCATAAGTATATGTATGTCGAAGATTGTTGTATAAGAATATTGTATTTGAAATGAGCGGGTACTGTGAGACAGTTAGTATGAAATTCATTGTACTCTAGTGATAACTAAATAATTAAAAAATTAAAAAATGACAGATTTCATATTCTGATGTACGTAATCAGTCCAAGTAAACGAAAAAGTTGCATATAATGTCTTAAAGCAGGAGCGTCTAAGACCTATGCTCAGTGTACTCATTTGTTTTTGTAATTGCTCTTCAGTATAGGAAGAGCAAATGCGTGTATATATATGTATTTACGTGCTTCGTCCATATGCCAATGCAAATTAGACAAACAATTTTTCGAATTTATTTTTTGTTTTGTCTCGCCTGTGCGAGCATAGCGACAACAGTTTCATGTGTTTGTAGCAGAGAACGGCAAAAGTGGCAATTTTTACGCACAAGGGTTGCACTGTAGAAAAAGAAGTGCTAGCACTGACTCGGACACAAAAAAATTTTATGTCTCAATATACCCACTTGCACTTGAAACTACTTTTCAAGTGTTTCAAGTGGTCAGAAGACAAGGCAAAAGAAACTACGTTTGACTGGACTAACCCTTTACGTAAAATAATTTCGCTTGTTTGCAAGAGTGCTGACATATATGCATGTGATCTAATGTGAACGTGACTTCATGTGAACGTGATGTAATATGAAATTGAATACTTATTTATTACCAAGATCATTCCACAGTCACTACTTTGTGTTTAGCCATTGCAGTCTGTCAGCACTGACTGCACGCCGCCGCGAAGGCAGGTAGAAACACTTGAAACACTTAAAACACTTTTTCGAACCTTTTTCTTGTGCACTATGTTCGCGACACATAAAATATTTCATGTGCTCAATGGGCACTATATTGCTTATATGTATCAGTAGTACTGGGTTGTATGCACAGTGTTTTTAAGAGTGAGTGCACTATTGCCGCTCTCTGGTTTGTAGTTGCCTTGTCTCGACTGTGCAAGCGTGACAACAACACTTTCATGTGTTTGTTATTGTGTCGAAAACTTTTGGGCATACTTTTTTGTTGCTTTGACGAAATGCGTGCACCTAAAAAAATGAAAACAGCTTGCACTGGACATACGAAATGATCATTACCTGCGCAAACTTTGGACAAGTAAGTGATGCCTTATTTCTTTTCAGTGTATGAAAAAAATTTAGTTAACGGCATCTTTACTTGGGTAAGTGTTTTCGAAAAAAAGTTAAGGTAATCAAAAAAAAATATAATAAAAGCGTTTGGGCTTGGGTAAATACCAATTTTGTTGCTACTAGTCTTATAGTTGCTGAGAAACAATTGCTCAAACACCCAGACGGACGGATGGACGGACAGACGGACATGGCTATATCGACTCAGTTTGTCTTGCTAATCTAGAATATATATACATGTGGGGTTTGTCACGCCTCCTTCTTTTTGTTACATACATTTCCACAACTTCATAATACCCTTTTTCATTTTTTACAAAAATGTCAAAGTGTATAAAAAACAACATGTGAGCAAGGCAAGCTCATGACTTTGTGTCTAGTAACTCGAAAGAAAAAGAAACAAAAACAGACACAATCCAACCCTTGGTGAATTTTGGCCCGGCGCTAAAATTGACGCAGTATCCGCGGACCTTCCTAAGCGAACAACCATTAAAGTATGGATTCCATCTCCAATAAAAGACGATATAATTACACTTGATAGGATATGATCAAGCGAACGAGGACTGTAAGAAAAGCTACTAGACGATTACGAGAGGCTGGCTCGCGGCAAAGAAAACGGCAAAGATTAATAGTCAAGTATTGGTCCTGATTTGCAGCCGATTGAAGAAGCTCAAACTGGTGGAGATTAATGTGCATCACTCCAGAGTTTCATTGGTCGACCTCCTGCGCCGTATGTACAAGTCTCTACCCTCTGGTAGACGTGGCTCTCATCCAGGAACCCAGGATGGTGGGTAAAAGGGCTTGTGGACCGAAGTCTTGCAAATACCATTTCCTTGTCCCGCAAGCTACGGGTAAGTCTAGAACCCGAATGTTCTCTTCTTCTCAATGTTCTCTTCTCTTCTTGTTTCAGAAATGGAGACCTAATTGTTGCACTATGTGAACGGTAGAACTGGCCCGTACCGGGCATCCGCAATTCAAGTTCGCACTGCTCATTAATCTGTAATAGGGGTAAACATCCCACTTTCCGCAATAAGAACCGAGCAGAGGTTATACATATAACTCTAGCAATGATCAGTGATTTGCTCACTGGAGATAATTGGCACGTACCTCCCGAAAGCTCCTTTTCGGATATTTATAGGACAGTGTTTGAAATAAGCTAGTCTCCAGAGGTCGAGTTGCCCTAAACCAAAAAGAACAGATTTTCTCAGTGTGTTGGCGAAACCCTACCAGAACGCGCGGCGGAACGGTTAGTAAATCCCAATATTCGAGATAGCTATCCAAAAAGTCTCTGATGCCCTGTGTAGAGCTATTGTCAAATCTTGTCCTATAATCTGATCACCAAAGTCGCACCACAGTACGTGGTGGAACTCGGAAAAATCAGAAATGATACAAGAAGATTCTATAAAAAAAAAGCAAAGACAAAAACTGCCCGGCAGATTGGGAAGCCTATTGACTCAGTTTCAGAATTTACAAAACAAAATGTAGAAAGGACATAAGAAACTCATTTGTTGCCTTTTGCGAAGATCTAGCAGGAAGCGTCCAGACTTCGATGGTTGCTAGCGAAATTTCCTGTTAAACCAGCTTTACTTTGTGACATGAATGGAAATTTCGTAAGGAACAGTCAGGTGTCTCTGCAGCTAATCATAAAGACTTACTTTCCAGGTTGCCTAAAAGGCAGGTTCAACCCACAAACGAGTTCAATACGGATAGTAATCGACCAATAGATGAAATAATAACTGAAGGGAAGATAATCTGGGCTATCAAGTCGTCCCATACCTACAAATCTGCCGGACCGGTTCTTGGAAATCTTCAGGGGATGTCTCGTAACGGGGTACATTTCCTTATTCCTATGAGGATGAGCTAGTTCTACTGGTGACAGGCAAGTTTTTGCCTACAATCAGCGAGCCCATGGAAAACGCATTTGGTCAAAGTCTGCGCTGGGCAGAGCAAAAGGTCTTAGGGCCAACCCATAAAAAAAAAAACCAAATTGTTCTGTTCGCACGAAAATATAAGATCCCGACCTTCAAACCTCCAAAACTCGGAGGAACGCAGCTTAAGCTATCAAGAGAGGCAAAATATCTGTCAGTAATCTTAGATATCTTAGACTACGGAGCGTTAGTGTGGTGGGAACCGGCTAACCACAACTCCCATCTGAAAAACTTCCACAAGGTTCAAAGACTGGCCTGGCTGTATCAAGATGATTACGCTCTACTCCTTAGCCAACCTTAGGCTGGTTCTAAACCCGATAGGAGTTTTCCTCAATGAGGAGTGCGGGAAGTGAAGTCAGGTTACAAGGCCTAAGACTCCTTAAGCTGTGCAGTACTATCCACAGCACCGTCCTGTTCTCTGTAGGGAAGACAGTTGAGGAGGAAAATGACTTATGGCGTCTATTCTCCAGTAAAACTCAAGAAGTTTGAGAACAATATGGCAAGAAGACACTAGTCAGCTGTAATAAGCTGCGGGGTCTTAAAAGCGAAATGTAATACAAAGCAAACAAACAACCTCCTACAAGAACAGGACAACGATGCTAACAGTAGTCTTCACGAGCAATGCAATATCGGCCAAATGGCACAAAATATTATGGTGGTCTCCATAATAATTAATAAAGGTAATAAAGCCATAAGGTAATAAAGCCATACTAAAACGTTAAAAGACATAAAATAATTTTCTTATATCTTTATTTTACACTTTATCAATTTTATAAAAACTGGAATATGGTATTATTAAATTGTGCATGTATGTAACAAGGAGAAGGCGGTAGATCCCACTATTCTTGCTCAGCAACTATAAGAGCTAGAGCAACCAAAACTTTTATTTTACATTTTTTTAATTCCAAAGACCTTTGCAATCGGTCTGCGCTGGCAGCAACGTCGGCAACGTCATACTGGTAGCGAAAAAGGGAAGTCAGGTGCATGCACACCAGAGAACGGCAAGAGTACACACAACCCTAAGAACACAGCGCGTACACCATGGTGGTACTTCCACACATAAGCGAAATTGTGGATGAGAACACAATGCAATTACTTGTGCGTAGAAAAAATTATCAGAGCAGCATTTTGTGCGCAAACAATTCTTTCCCGAAGCACAACACAAGAAAATGGTCAAAATATTTTTTGTATGTTTTCTGCGTGCTTCTGCTTCTGTTTCCTGCTGTAGCGTCGGCGCCGCTGCCAATGCAAACAGAGCGAGACAGCAAGCGATATTGTTTCTTGCTTATGCTTATATGCCAGCCGATCGGCCTTGCGAACTTTTCCTTTGCCCTTGCTTCCTTGTGGCTTACAACACAATGGACCTTTTCTCGGATCTCTCTGGGTGTTTTGTGCGCTGCTTGTGCGCCGCACACACAATTTTTCGTTGTGTCTATGTGCGTATAGTCTCGCACTAGTTTTTTGTGTGTGCTACCATTGTGCTTAAAAAGTGCCACAATTTCCGTTGATTTGGACTTTAGACTTTTAAGTGCATTTGTAACTAGACCTGTTTACAATTAGTTTTTGTCACTTTTAATTTTGTTGGGCTGTTTATGGTTTTTTGTAATTACTACGCGTGAATCATATTATGCATGAGTTCACTTTAGGCTTATGTTTATGCTTACTTATGTATGTATATTCAATATGATTCTATTGCATTGTATTGATTATAGCTGTGAAGATGGATATCTTACTATATAGATATATATATATATTGACATGGTACATAGCTTTTGCTGTGAGAGGGCGCTTTTGCTAACATAATACCGCGTTTCGATATCCGCCGTCGACAACCTATGGCACAGCATATGCTAAAATATAAACAGAAGTGTCACAGAAATTACTTGAACATGAATTTAGCTTTAATTCAATTTAGCCGAATCAGCTTACTGAACAAATAAGTCAGCTTTTGTCGGTGGTGCCACCTGGTCCGATCTCGATTTTGCCAGTCAGGCTTTGTATTTGGAGTTGCTGAATAATTTGAATGGGTTTTGCGTCAAAAATTAAATGGGTAAGTTGTTTATCTATTTCCTATACCAATATTTTTTTTAAAAGTAAATGAAAATAAATAAATTAAGAAGCCAAGTTGAAAGTTAAAAAAATAAATTAAATTACTCAAACCTCTTTGGAATCTAAGCGCTGAAATGTTTTCAGCTGAACACAATTTTACTAGTGATTTCTGTGGCCTCCCCGATAACAAACATAAACTTGCGATAAGTAAATGGTTCAAGAGATAGATGTAAAACTATAGATGGCACTACCGCCACTATCAATTGTTTCCTATTGGTATATGTGTGTATATACGACTTATGCTACTTTATAATTATGTCAACAAAAATATTAAGCCAATTAACGCATCCACAGCGCGTTAGATTGCTGTACAAAACTATTTTAAGACTTCACAGAGGTAAAACCTGCAAAATACACATACAACCAATATTAAGCAAAGTATATCTATTAGGTTTACCAAGAGAACTTCGATCCTTAGGCGACAACTATGTGCGCGATGAATTCAGGCGGCATTTGAAATGCAATCCGATGGAATCGCAACTCTTCATGACAGAATGGGCTGTAATATTTAGAAATACAAATTAGATGCTCTTTATTTATCATATATTTGATTCCAGCGGTATGCCTCCACTATTACACAACAACTGGGTCTGCGGGGTAAACCCAAAGGTGAATTGGGTGAAGAACTACAATCAGAGGCTGTGGAAATGTTAAAGGATGATCAGGTAGTGCAGCTTTACGAACTTATGCTGGCCGCTAAGGGACTTAACGGCGATACAGTAACAGCAGACGATTTGCGTGATAGGCATAAATAAAAAAGTTATGTATATTTTATTTCAATGTTTTTCTAATATCTTATACTCGTATTTAATGCCCTTCTCTTCTTGGATACCCTGTGGGGTTTTATCGTCTATTGGAATTTCACAAAAGCTCTCTGGTATACTGGGGAAGAACGTGTCGCAATTGAAGTGCTCCTTTATTTTTGTTAAGTATAGACGATGACAGCGTGGCGACGCCAAAGCCTCCTCATAGACTCTACTGCCGCCGACAATCCAAACGTTTTCGATTGTTTCAATCCATTTTTCAGACTCTAAAGTTTGCATAGCTATGTCCAAGTTACGACATAGCAGCACATCCTTAGGCAAGTCCTCAGCACTCAGTGTCGTGCTAAGCACAATGTTAACCCGCTCAGGCAATGGACGCTTATTCGGTGGAATCCCAAAGTAGGTCTTTCTACCCATAATAACGACATTGCGCTTAGCGGGATTTCCTTTGAGCTTAGTTGTTCTGCTAAAGTACTTAAGCTCAGATCTGCAAGCAACGCTATTCGAGCAATTCCAATTTTTTTTTGAGAAGTCATATATATGTATACTTAAGATGCCAGGGCAAATCTCCCTTCAATCCTATTCCAAAGTCTTCACAAACGGCCACAATTAGATTATACTTTAGCATTGAAAAAATTGATTATTATTTTCAAATCAATTTTGTATAGCACAGGCTAGTAAAACAAAAAGTAGAATCTTATCTGAAATCGATGACTCAAAATCGGAATACCGGAGGCATGGATAATAACGAGCTGTGGGTGGTGTTGCCACTAAAAATTCTTTTATCGATTATTTATATTATTTTAATTTTCCCGAGTGATTTCGATCCGTATTAAGCTAAGGCATGAAATAATCAACTAGTTTTATATGCGAAAGTATTTGCCCATGAGTATATGTAATGGAATTGCTATTTGAAATCATAAATAATAGAGAATGCAAAAACAAAATTATGCAATTATTTTGATATAACTGAAAATTTAGAGAGCAATGCAATTACTCGTGCGTAGAATAAAATTATCTGAGCAGCATTTTGTGCGCAGGCAATTCTTTTCCGAAGCAAAACACAAGAAAAAGGTCAAAATATTTTTTTTGTATGTTTTCTGTGTGCTTCTGGTTCGTTACCTGCTGTCGCGTCGGCGTCGCTGCCAATGCAGACTGACCGAGACAGCAAGCGAAATTGTTTCTCGCTTATGCCAGCCGATCGCATTTTGTGTTTGCGAACATTTGTTTCCGTGTGGCTGAAAGCACACAGACCTTTTCTTGTGTCTTTCCTGTGTGTTTTGTGCCTTGTTTGTGCGCCGCACACACAATTTTTTATTCTGTCTGTGTGCGTATATTGTCCCGTGTTTTCCCGTCTACCATGTCTACCGTGCTTAAAAAGTGCCACAATATCTGTTCTCTGCTGTTCACATAACACTGTTAATATTGCAAACACGAAAGCAAATATTAAGGAATTTGAAGGGAGTGTCGATGGAAAATCATATATGTATATGTATATACTCTTTAAAATTCACATAAGAAAATCCAGTTCGTTTGAAAAATTTAAAGGTAATAAAAATTGTTACTATCTATAATTAAATCAAAGCTTAATCGTTATGCGAACAATTTTAAGAGAGAGTGAGAGGAATAGGATAACTTACCTGAAGTCTTTACATTTGAATTCTGATATACCAAAGATTGAATGCCGAAGAGGCAAATGTTTTTAGATGGTTTTAAAGCTAAAACTTAAATAAAAATTGTACTATAATTTAGCCGTAATCATAGATAGTAATTTTTACATATTACATATATTAATACACCATTTAAGATTTAAATCTATATAAAATAATATATAAGTAAATTTTGTTTCATTATTATCGATGGGTTCCCTTATAAAAATCGAAATTCTCGATGCTTTACAGCAGGGGCGTCCAAACGCTTGCATAGGGAAGAGCAAATCACCAATACACATAATACGAAAACACTAAAACAAGCAAAGATGCCGTTAAGTCAATTTTTTTCATACACTGAAAAAAATTGGGTTTTATTTTTTTTTTTTTTTTAATTATTTTTTTTTTTTTTTTTTTTTTTTTTTTTTTTTTTTTTTTTTTTTTTTTTTTTTTTATTATCAAATTGGCAAATAGAAAAATTAAAAAAAATCAAAAAAACACGATAAAAAGTCAGAAAAAAATTATAAAATAAAAAAAACTTATACATATTCGTTCGCTTTTTTGGCGACATATTTTGTGCGAGCAACTCCGCCTGCTACACTGCTCGTTTTTTTTTTTTATTTTTTTTTTTTTTTTTTTTTTTTTTTTTTTTTTTTTTTTTTTTTTTTTTTTTTTTTTTTTTTATTTTTTTTTTTTTTTTTTTTTTTTTTTTTTTTTTTTTTTTTTTTTTTTTTTTTTTTTTTTTTTTTTTTTTTTTTTTTTTTTTTTTTTTTTTTTTTTTTTGGCATGCGCGCTCAGTGTTGCATTCTGAGCTGCTATCTGTATGTATATTATAATTTATGCTGTATGTTAGTATGGCTTGATCCATTGAGCAGTGCTGTTTGTTCTCGATTGTTAATGAGCGTGTGTGTTAGGTAGAGCTGGCACAGCTATTCAGATTCTCTTATTGTCCCTCATGTGTTGTTGTTGCTTGTGTTTTTCTCTAGCTAGCAGCAATTTCATTTGACTGCCGCTGCTGCTACAACAAATTACTATCATTGCTGTTAACTGTTTACCCACCTCCCCGCTTCAGTCGTTGCACCTAGTTTCTTTGTGCCTGCGGTTACTGGATTTGTTTTTGTGTGTTGTGTGTTTTTTTTTGTTGGCTCCATGGCCAGCTCTGCGCTGTGTCGGGTGTTGTGCCTGGCTTGGAGATTTGCTTGGCCATTTTTGTGTTTTGGCCAGCCCCCTCGTCAGCTGAGCACAGCCTTGGCTGGGCTTGGGCTGCTGCGCTTTTTGATGTAATGTGACATGATGGCTTCATCAAAAGCGCATTAAAAACAAAGCGTGTAAATTGCGTTGTGTAAACATTGATGGTTAAAACTGTAGCCAATAAGCAGCAAGACATAAATTCTTGTAGGCGCCGGCAGATATTTACGCACACACTTGTTCAATCATACCGGCCTGCCTTTGTGTTAGCCATTGGATCGCACCGCCAGTGCATAGTAGCGCAGCCGGATCAGGCCATTAGTTCGCCGAAGTGTGTGTGTGTTGTGTGTGTGTTGGTACGACCCGTGCTTATACAGCCGCGTAGCCTACGAATGTTGTTGCTTGGAGACAGTCATTGGCTGCTTCTGCGCAGCGCACCCGCCATTTTCATAGCACCCTGTTTGGCCTATGCTGAGACTCTTGTTGCTGCTCTCTACTTTCATTGCATCATTTTTTATGTTGCCTACGCCACTTTGTTATAATTGCTCTTGTTAGTTTGCTTAATAGATGATTAGCCCCTTCCGTTGCGCTTCATTTTAATGCAGGCACCCGTTAACCAGTCCCGCTGCAAGAAGAAGCGAAGCAAGCGGAACACGGGAAAGCGCACACCTGTTAGTCACTATACATAAATCGAATTGGCCAACACACAACAAATATACAAAAAATATACAAATGGCATTTTCAAGTGGCTTTAAAATTTTGTGGCTTATTTTAAATGCATTTGTTGTTGTTGTTGTTCGTTTGTTTGTTTAACCTACAAATTTGATTTTAAAATTTGAACGGCGACACATTTCCGCTTCCGAAAGGATTGCCAACTGGGGTGCTGACCTTATGCTCCTTTACGTTTCATTTAGCAAACGATTTCATTAACTAAAAAGCGCAGCCAACAACAGTCAGCAAATGGGGGAGTGGCTGCGACATATTGTGCCTGTCCTTTGGTCCTTGTGACGCGCAAAACGAGTGGGGCGGCGATTTGTGACCCTCAGTGCATGCGTTTGCTTGTTCTTTTCTTTTTTTTTTTTTTTTTTATCGCTATTGAAGTTTGTTTTTCCGCTTAAAGTATTTTTATTGAATTCGTTGTTATCGTTTTTTATGGCCAGCCAGCGAACTTCAGCAAGTCCATGTCCTGTTCTGTTGTTCTGTCACCTGTGCCTGCTGTGTGTGTGTGTCCATTAATGCTAATCTAAACAAATTTCATCATTAAAGGCCCAATGGCCACAAGCTGCTCGCCGCTTTGCCCATTCAACTTACATATAAAATATTGTCAATCAATTCAATTACAAGTTGACATCATTGTTAGTTATTGTTGACGTCAATTGTTCGGACTCTGCACTCGATCCACTCGCTCTGACCCATTGTACTTGCCACAAAGTGATTTATGCGGCACTTGCTGGCTCCGACTTGTGTCCGCAGTCCGAATAGTTTAGTACAGTTGTTAAACCAGCATAGATACTTATAACGAGTCCTGTTGTTATGCGTAGCAAGCACTAATCTTGGCAAGACTCAGGAAATCTTAAGTTCAATAAATTCTAAGCAAAGTATACTTTGCCTTGCTTACATATATTTTGGCTATACTGCTGCTTAGGTTACTGCTCGATATGAGTTCATATAAATTACAAAATTTTTTACAAAGCTCTGATAATGTTTAATTTAAATATTACTCATGTATCTAAATTTTTATAAAATTCTTGAATCGGCATTTTTTTGCCTCGGTTTTTATGCCATAATTTTCTAAAAATGAACCAATTTTTAAATGTGTTGCTCGTTTCAATGCTAAAAACAAATATGCAGCATTGCATTTTGTATTCTACAAGTTTTAAATTTTTTGAATTTAAATAAATTTTAGATGTTTCAAATTTGCATGCAGTGTAGTTCGTAGTCATCTTACGAGTCTAACAAGGCATAAAACTCTGAGGTCGGATTCATATTTGATAATCCACACAAAAATTGTGTTGTTTATTTACTCTTTTGTTCATAACTTTGGCGTATTGTATTTACATAAATATAAATATAAAATATAACAACATAAAATGCTATAAAGCAGCTAAATCGGTTTTGTTTTTAGCGATTTATAGCTACGCATAGCTAGAAATTAAACAAAAAGTAGCTTTGCAGCTTTGGTGGTAATAAACCATAACTTGCTGTAAAGAATTGTTTAATTAATCAAACATAACAGCAAATGTTTTTTTACTAGCTCATGTGTAAATTAAGCTAAAAACTCATCAGTGAAATTTTTTTTAGCTGAGCTATCGTACTCAATGTTAGAAACTACTAAGAAATGCGGAAAATTCTAAGGGTACCCCCTTACCCCCAGGTTTTTAGCAAAAATATTGAAAATTCTACAATTTCCAATTTAATGCAGTTTTGTTCGTATGCAGCTCACGAGTCTAACAAGGCATAAAATTTTAAAATCGATTCGAAACCGTTTGGTTGAGTTGAGTTTGATATTTCATAGAAAGATTGTCTTGTTTGTTTAGTTTTTTGTGCATAATTTTGCCAAATAAATTGTATGTAATACATTTTTAAATGCAATTCAAATTGTGCAACATATAAGAGGCATAAAACATTTAGATCGGACGTTATTAGCTGAGTTTAATTGTCAAAGTTTGCAATTGAAATAAAATAATTTGAAATCGTTTTCATTTGACAATATAACAATATTTTGTTATTGCTGTAATGCAACACAATGTGTTTATTTTTATGTATTTTTATTTATTTATTTAAATGTCATAGTGTTTTGAGAAAATTACACTAATATTTAAAATTAATTTAAAAGTATTTAAAATTTAATGTTTTTGTTTTTAATCTGATAACTTATAGATTGGGAAGTGTTAAACGACTCTATGTTAACTAATAAGTCATAAAAACTTCTGAATCGCATTTTTTTTCGCCTTTCCCCTTAAAGTTGGAAATTAAAAACAAAAGCGAAATCTGCATTGATATTTAGCGATAACTGTCTTAAAATTCATTCGATTATTGATGCTAAAAGCAAAGTTTGCTATGTTGATATCTTATTGTTGCTTTTGTAACATAAATATAACTAAATCCTAATTGTTTGTTAGCCTTAGCGCTAATTAGAATCAAAATTGAAAACCTTTTGGTCGCTGATGTTGATTTACCCCTAAAGTCACTTTGAGGCGCAAGTTGCGTGTGCGCCCATTAACAAAAAAAAAGCCACGAACATCAATTTAAATATTGCATTACAATGATTTGCATAAATGAAATCAAAGCCATAGAGCGGCGAACAAAATAAATATGCAGAGTGGCAGGGGCGGGGGGGAAAATAGAACCATTAAACCAATATAAATTTGCACTTTCACATGACCTCGCGGGCGTTCAAAGTATATTTCACGTCATTCTCAATTCTCAGGCGTTTGGCTAATTTGAATATGGCCCAGCCCTAAATCTGAGTTGTTGGCTTCCCACGATATTGATATGTTATGTCAGCGGTGGCGGTGGCGGCGGCGGCGTCGGCGTCGGCGGTGGTTGTGGCGCAACCATTAGCTGAAAGGTGAGTGCAACATTGAGCGAGCTCGCTGCACGTGCAACACCTGAGCAAAGAGTTCATTTGGCAATCAGCGCATTATTAGCATTTTATTGCATTATTATTGTTAAATAAACAATGTTTATTGAAGGGTCGTCAGCCTAGACTTGAAAATCAATCAATAGAAATCCTAGCGCCTGCTGCTGTCACAACATTTGGCGGCTAAGCAATTAAGCGCTGCCGAGCAGGCTTTCAACCTGAACCACACACACACACGAACACACACACACACACACACACACACATATACATGCAAAACGGAAGTCATTATGTTGCGCATTCAGCAACTGAAAGGGTTGCGGTTCAGAGTTCGCGGTTCGCGACGTGTGCCGCCTAATTGCTTAGGAGTGGGTGCAACAACAGCGAACGACAACAAAAAAAGGGTCCTTGGGTCCTTGCTGCACACGGTGGTCTCGCTCAACGTGAAATTCGAGTAGGATACTCAAATTTTCCAGCTCAACGATTCGACGATCGAGTGAATGCAGCAGATGCAGTTGCTAACTAAATATATATTTAGTATATATAATAGTTATAAACTTTCTAAGCTGCCAAGTTACGTTTGCTATATTAAGTAGCAGAAATTTATTATCCTTACTCTATTTTCATTACAATTAGTTATAGTCTGTTTCGTTAGGTGTGAAAAGTCAATTGCTAATCCCCATAGGCTAAGCATATAAAGATCGTGTTTTTGTGGTGTGTGTGGCGCGTGTGGCAGGTGCCAGTTGTATGGGGTGGCAGTGGCATCTTCTAGCTCTATATAAATAATAGTAGTGTGTGGTTGCTGCTGCACGCGTTTGCCACACCCAAAATGTTGCACGTGCAGCAACAGCAGCACCCCTTGGATGCGGCCCACGCAGAAACAATTGACTCGACAAGATTACATGCAGGAAATTCAATTTTAAAAGCAGCTGCCACGTGTCCCTTTAGTGCTTGAAACTGTTACAGTTATTGAGTTCGCTTGCCCAGCCCTGCGCTTCTGCTTTGCTGCTCCTGTTGTTGTTGTTGTTGTTGCTGGTGCTGCTGAGTAAACTATGAATATGTAATTTTGGCAACATCGATGAAAATTGAGCAATAAACGCGTTTGTTGCATTGCGTTACAAATAAACAAAAGCGCACGCTGGCAACGGAAACGGAACCCACACACACACACACACAGCAACGCTGACACATAGACAAGTAATCAACCCACGCCGGCGACAACGTGTTAATTTGCAGGGTGGCTTTTTAGACTTTGCGAGCTGCGAGCTGCGGTGGCTAAAAGGGCGTGTGATTGACTTAATTGACTATGAAAATGAGAAATTACATGCAGATAATGACGATGCCCGCGAAATGAACAACAAACAGTAACAACAACGACGACAGGCAGACATTATTAAATTCCCAACAGCCAAGAACTGTAAAATGCGCCATCAACTTTGACTTAATTTGATTTGATTTGCAAGCGCCAGACAACCCCCCAATTGTAGCAAATTTTTCCCAGTGCACACCTTGCTCACACACCCCCCGCAGTGTTGAGCCGCCGTCCGTCGCTTTATTGCAGCACATTGGCTAATTAGAATTGCGCTGTGACTTTGTAGCCACCACAGAGCTCAGGCCACAATGTGTAAGAGTTTTGTCATTAAAATTGCATTTTATTTGCGGACAACGCGCTAACAATGTTTGATTGATTGCTATTGAATACAATAAATTGCAGTTTGCAAAGCTTTTTGTCAAAAAATTCCCCATTTGTTAAATGTTTCGCTTGCACTTATCGTTTATATACATTTTTTTATTATTATTAATTGTATCTCAGCTGTTTGCTTTTAGTTTGGCCTGTTTAATTTCAACATGTCTGCCTGCCAATTGATTTACGTTTATTTTATCTGATTATTATTATTTTTTTTTGTACGCAGTGTTTTAATCAATTTTTCATTTCAAACTGCCCACAACTGTTCCGGACTGTCCTGTTTTTGGGCCTTATCAATGCCAAATTTAAGCAACAACAATGCCAGCACATTCATTATTATTGCTGATTAAGCAATGTAAGCAGGCGCTTGATTCATAGCAATTTATTTATAAACTCCTTGAAAATTGCAGTCGCCTCAAGTGTTCAACTGCACATTGTTGTTGTTCATATCGAGAGTTTACATTACCTTGCTCTGATAACCCAGATCCAAAGTCATTAATTTCAAAACAAATTGAAAGCTTGTTGAATTTACTTCAAACCAACTTTCAAATTCAGTTTAAGTCAAGCCAAAATCAATTTCTGCTGCGCTTTGCTACTTTCTATATATACAAGTGTATATTATAGTTGAGTATTTGCGTCTTAAGTTTCGCTCTTTTCTTTGTCTGCATGTCACTTGCAGTTATCTAAACGGAAGCTGAGTAAATAAATAAATTGCTGCTTAGACTGCTGGCATATTTTATGGCCCCAATCTCGAATGTCAATTATCGTAGCTAGCTGCTCACAGATTTACCACTTTTTGTTATTATTATTATATATATGTATATATAATTAGTTGTTTATGTTTCATTCCCCTTTTGCGTTATTATTGTAATCTTGGCAATTGATAAGCTCACACGTTTGTGGCAAGTGCTTGACAAGACGTCCACACGCTGCTGACCAGTGTCTATGATAGCGCGATCAGAGCCAGTCCAGTTCGGCCGTTACGGCTGATATGAGCACCACACATGAATGAAGGGCAATCAGGTCGATGGAAGTAAAGTCGAACCCACTGCTCTAGCTGTGGCTGTGGCTTATCTACAGCTACGAAATGTTTATAATAATAAATATGAAAGCTATGCTCATTATTGTTATTATTATTATTGTGTTCAACTGCTGTGCAATATGAGTCTTAAGCAGTTATTACGCTTAATCTTGATCAGTATACAACAAAAAAAAAAAGAATTTTGTTTTGTTTGTTTTGGGCTGCGATAGTCAAAGCTACTTATGTTACCTCAACTACTATCAACATCCTGTGCGATAAGCCGTAGGCACTAGTATATGCAAATAAACGTAGCCGAGCACTTAAAACTTCACGGCAAAACGAACAATTTATGCGCCAATTAAAGGCGCTGTGCACTCAACGCGGCGTATACTTAATATGCTTAAAAAAAAAACGTAATACATTTATATAGAAATTTATGAGCGCGTTCAGTTTATGACACATTGCTAAAAATTTATGAGCAAGCACTCAATGTTTATTAATAACTTAGCGTGTTTATTGTTTAGCTGGCGTAGAGTTAAAAACGAAATTCGAGTAGCTGCATTACAGATTTGGAAATTAACTGGGTTAGGTGCTGTTTAACAAACTGAAGCTTTCGAGTGCTTCAATTCAATTGATGAGTAATTTAATTTGTCGTTTATACGTATAGCACTTGTTTATTTTATGAGATACTCAAAAACATCTACTTGAGTTTCGAGTTCTTTATGTGCAATCGTTGCCATTAGCTAACGCGTGGAGGGGTTGAGGGGCAATAATTATGATTTTAGATACTTTTAGCAGCTCGGATTTAAGTGCAGTCTGACAAGCTGTTGAAGGACACTGCTAGTCCATAACATATAATCATAACCACTAAGCATATGCATAACTAGACTGTCGCCACACACACACACACACATACATATACATGTGTATTGTATAAGTGCTTTGTAGTACTATAATCATTAATGGATTACGATGCCAATCGCGCGCTATAGCACAGTAGCTAAAAGCCCTAATCAAGGCGTATTTATGAGCTGCTTTATCTCACACACATAGTGCACATAGATAGATGAAATGCATTGTTTGTTTTTTTTTTTTTATAATTTTCCGTTTTGGTCTTTTTTATTAATTGCTAATTTTGAATATTCTTGTATTATTAACATTAAACTGAACTCACATTACGCGCATATAATTAAGATTTCTTCTAGCCAACGTTTTGTATTTGGCCAAAAAAATATTGTGTATGTATTTGAAATTTTTATACAACTACAACTAGTTTATATATTTGCGTATAAGTTTTAGCTGATTGCCTATAAATTGAACACTAATATTTGTTGCGCTTTAAGTTTTTAAATAGTTATATATACAATTTACGCTTTTTTATGTACAAACTGCTTTATAAATTTGTTGCTTATGCTATAAAAAAAACTTGCACTACAGCTACTAAATATTATAATTGTTATAGTTGGAAAAAAAAAAGACTTAAGCTTAAAATGGCCTGCAAACTTAAGAGCAGCAGGCAAAAAAAAAAATTTGATAGTTAACAATTTAAATATAAATTGTTATTGTTGTTGTTGCTGTGGTTGGCAAATTTAGTTTTAGTTTTGCTGAGCGTATACGCCGTAGTTATTATTGCACCAGTGTTCATGGGAGTTGTCGCTCAGCCTGTTCTAAGTAGTTCCTGTCGCTTGTCCAAGTGCGCGAGAGCAGAAGCTGCTGCTGCTGCTCCAGCGTAAAATGGCAGGCAGTCTAACAATATTAGGGCCACCAGGCAGCGCGCTGCGCATGCGGATGAGCGTGCGCATGGGCATGAGCGTGAGCATGCAGTCCAGCGGCGGCGGCAGCTGCGCATGCTGATAGGCAAGCGGCGCCATTGAGCCCACCAGATGATGGAGCGGCGGCGTTTTGATGCGGTGTGCTGAGAAGTGACAAATATAAAGACTAAAATAAATAATTGTATGTGAAGACTATGACATAGAGAGGGCCTTATAACATGAGATTAGGCAGGGTTTTCGTTGCGCACGCCACGGGCACAGCTAGCGTCTGGAGCGAAGTAGACTAGCTGACAAGCTTAATAATAAGATGAGATAGTGACGTATCATAGCGTCGCAATATAGGACAGTGACGAGTATAATTCCTGGTGTTCATCAGTAGTCCCTCATTTATCTCGTGTTTGTGTCTGTAAGCTCGTATCAGGTGTTCATTTATTATCTGTGTGTGCTTGAGAATGAGTAGATATTTTTGAATAACTTATATCATATTACTTGTGTGTCGTTCGTTAAGCTTGAGATCAGTTCGAATATGTTGAGACATAGGGAGACTATAGCACGCATCCAGCATAGTGAGACTCGTGAGGGAAGCGCTTAGAATAGGCTGCTGGCGAAGCGGTCGCTCACGAGAATAGTATACTTTGACTGCTTTTGTGTGAGATACAAGTCTAACCGTCTTGTCGCACTCTGAGGATTACTCATGTTGGTATAATCGCTTACAACTCTGCCCGTCGGCATGACAAGAATCACAAACGCTCTAAGTGCAATCGGGTCTTGGCTGCTGACAACTAATCAAATCTCGGCAATTCTGTGATCATTTACACTAAACTCTTCGCGTGAATGCTCGTGAGAGTCCTCGGAGTTGACGACTGTCGTCGATATGCGTCTGTGCACTCCATATTGTATGCTCGGCGAGCCTTGCATCTGCTTGTCGTGCACATAGTATAATGAGTTAATCTCTCAATTGTTCTTCACAATGTTCTGCTGAGCTTCATTTGAAATCCTTGATTATCGTAGTGCATTGTTAAAATTTTTTTTAATGCGCCAGCGTTGAGATGACTACTTCGTATAGTATGTATGACTGTGTCGTGAAAATCAAGCATTGTGTTACATAGCCCTAGTGCTACATGCTCACGATATGGGCGCTCGCTGCAGGAGAAATATTCTCTATTAAGCGCGTGTACAGGATCGCATAGACAGAGCGTCTTGAGCTTCATCTAATATTAACAATCAACACACTGAGACAAGCGATTGTAGCGAGAATTTAAGTTCAACTCGAAGACTCATTCTTGGTATCCTTAATAGAGTTCGCACGCTGCGCTGCGCGCATGGATGAGTCGTAGGCGGTGCTGCGTCGAGTTAGGTGTACCTATAGGACAGAGAGATGCGGTGTGGATAGGAGACTCTCTGCACTGGAGTCACTGACAAGTGCGTGTGAGCGATTTGGCTATATATCAGGTCCGCCTTCAATATTATTGTCTAAGCGTAGCGTGGCCACATCTTTTCTCCGAGGATATACACATTATAACATTCCCCTTCCTTAACAAAGATCTTCTGCAGCTGACCACGCTCGTCTAGGAATACATGTGTCTCCTCTTGTGTGGATCCAGTGACTACAGGCCACCCACCATATCAGTAAACATAATTAAGTCGCCGTGGTTCACATTTGACAGTATTTTAAAAGTAGTTCTCTAAGTTTTCCGATGGCTCAGTGAATTATGCCCACCCCTTAGCTTATTTACAATTTTCAAGAAACTACCTTCACAGTTTCCAACACTTTTTGCCCACTTAACACATAAAGCCTCCTTGATGGAATAATACAACTGAAATGATGGAACTTTATATTCCGGAATTGTATTAATCTGCCCTATTAAAGCCATATTTTTTTACCTAAGCATTGCAGGTGCGCCATCTGTGCATATAGCTGCCAATTTACTTTTTCTATCATTAAGAGGAAACCTTTTATTGGCAGCGTTATATATATCGATACCTCTTGTATTTTCTAAATGGGGGATCACGGCTAAAATTTCCTTATAAATATTGCAAAATTTGTCAACCATACGGATTGCCTAAATACAAGCTGACTTGTATCTGGAAATATCCGTTGACTCATCCAAAGCTTAATGAAAAAAAAAGCATAATTTTTAATTTTCTCCCATTTAAAACGGAGTCTAATTGTAAAGTAAATTGTGGAAGATCATCAATTCGACGCGCTACTGTATTTTTACATATTAATACCTGAGTTTAATTGTGGTTTGCAAACTCAGAACCATTGTCACCGAAACACTTCAGCATTTCCTTGACAAACAGTTTTAATGAATTCACCGTCAGAAAATGGCTTAAAATGCTTTCGCAATTACTGAGGCTTGCCACGTAGGATGCCCTTGATCGAATGCATCACGTGCTGAAAATATCTTCGAAATTAATTTTTAAATTATTGCTTCTTGGTGTTTCGCAATTTTTATTTTCATTCAATATAGCAAAGAATTTGTTCCGCATCTTAGGTTATAAAAGTCGATACGTATTTTTTTATGTCAGGTGCGTCAGTAGCATGATTGCATTTATAATGCCTTTCCGCATTAAATATTTTTCCTTGTATTATTGTTTTCCAAATAATTCATTGGTATTCACCTTTGAAATTAATTTCAAAGAAAAATTGCTTCATGCGATCCATTACAAAAATTAGCTCTGACTCGTTCAACGTTTGCGCAGGCAATGATAATTTCATGTGACCAGTGCAAGTTGTTTTCATTTTTTTTAGTGCACGCATTTCGTCAAAGCAACAACAAAGTTCGCTCAAAATCTTTCGACACAAGAACCAACACATGAAAGTGTTGTTGCCACGCTCGCGCAGTCGATACAAGGCAACAACAAATACATGAAAGTGTTGTTGGCACGCTCGCGCAGTCGGGACAAAGCAACAACAAACACATGAAAGTGCTGGTGCCATGCTCGCACAGGCGAGACAAAAAAAAAAAATACGAAAAATTGTTTGTGTAATTTGCATTGGCTTATGGACGGAGCGCGTATATATACACGCATTTGCTCTTCCTATACCCAAGAGCAAATATAAAAACAACTGAGCACACTGAGCATAGGGCTTGGACGCCCCTGCTTAACAGCATACACTTTTCTTGATGAATCATTAAATACATGGTACCCACGATTTATTGTCTTCCAGCCCTGATGGCTTCATGCTTAAATTAACGTACTATCATGTATTATCGATAGTCACCAATGGCTTGGAAAAACTATCGTTATTTATCGATGGTCAACCTATACCCGCTGTAGTGTTCACACAAAAAACAAATTTACCATTAACTAACTAAACTTCCGGAATATTAAAATTACAGTAAAATTACAAAAAATGTTTTGATTGAAAATTAAATTATTATATTTGATAAGGCAAAATTGTTCATGCAAAAGGCCAAGCTTGCTGAGTGAAATTCCATCGAAATGTACAGTATTTGAAATTAACTGAAGTTTTGATCAGATTGGCATGCCCAACCGCGTCCCTTTTTAAGTGAATTCCTGAACAGTAAAAAAAAAACAGTGTGTTGGTGAATACGTATAAAATTAATCCAAATTGTGTTTTAATAATAAATATTAATGCATAGCTTTGAAAATTCACGATACAGATAAATAGTGATTACTCAAGTGAACTCTTGATTGACTCTCTGGTACTTATTCCCGTCCTTTCATATCAAACATTTTAATTGTTGCCAACGCTCATACCTCCCACAATTTTTTATTTTTTCCAGTTGCAAAGGTGTAATTTTAAACGTCTAAGAAAATATGTCGCTCGAGGGCGCGTATTTAAGCATTGAGAGTAGCGATGGTATTACGGTTTCGCATGCTGCAAAAGGTCGGAAATTCAACATTGGTTCCTATTTGGACTGCCACTTGGTGTTACCTGACGCTGAACGCATACATTGCGAAATACAATGTGACGCATTTGGCAGGGTGAGTAAAATATGCCTTGTTTTGAGTTTTATATTGATTTTCAACAATCATAAATTGTGTTGTCATAAAATTGTCTACAGGTAACCATTTGTAATCACGCCCAGGAGCCCATACTACTCAACGATCAGATTGTGCACAGTACGACCAAGCGTCCCCTGTTGCATGGCTCACGGATAGGAATATTGAATAATGTTTACACTTGGCACTATTCAAAAGCTACAGAGCTCATTACGCCTGAACGCTGCCTAGTTCCATCGGTACCGGAGCAGGCCCCAAATTCATCTCCAAGTTTCAAAGTGAGTTTTACGCCCCTTAAAATAACAAAAGTATCTTATTATTTTCTGCTATTATCGTGTTTCCTTGACAGAGACATCGTCCACACCGCCAGACTGACAATCGTCTCACCATTCACAAGTAAGTATTTGTTAGCTTTTAATACTAGTTAAAATAAAACACAAAATGTCTTCCTACAGTAAAACCAGTTTGCTTTAAAACAGCAGTTCCTCTAGTTTAAAAATTGTATGCTAATGCATGTATTTAAAGTGGAAGTGTTTTTTTTTTTTTCAGATATAATACATATTTGATGAAAACTTGTATTTTAGTTTAGTTTATGAAAAAAATGAAGCCATATTTGGAAATTTTCGCAAATACAAATTAAACAGTAGCGAGCAAAAACGAAAAGGCTAGGGCCAAAAATCTATTTTAGCTTTTGATTGAAACAATGAACAAAAATACTAAAATTAATTAACAAAAATTATAAATTAAGAATCTGTAAATGTGAGTAGCTGACGAACGATGTCACCCTTCGTAAAAGGATACTAAAGAATTTGTTTTTAATCTTTTAGTGTTCTTAAATTAATATTTTAATCAATGCCAGTACAACTAAGAATACCAGGGGCCGTAAATAATGATTATTTTTTTTTTAATAAAAAAATCACGTACTTACAATGGACCTAGGAACAAGTGAGGGACACCAAATACTTTATTTTTGAAGAATCTTTGCATTTCCGCCGTAATTTTTATTTGTCAAATTTTTAAGATATTCCTCAAAGATAATTATTATTTTTGAGTAATTTAGTAAAACTTAGACGATAATCATTAATTTTAATCAAAAAAAAAACTCAAAAATAATGATTATTAATGATTTTTATTTTCGCTAAATAAAACCAAGCTGTAATTTTCACCAATATATTATATACCTTAAAAAAGACCACAAGACTATTCTTGCATTGTAATTTGTTATTCCATAACTTTTTACTTTTAAATAATAATTAATTTTAGTCCCAGTGCCCATAGGGTACAAGCGGCTATTAAGTTTATTCGAATGTATGTAGAGAAGGAGACGTCTCCGACCCTATTAAGTATATATATTCTTGATCAGCATTTTGTGTTTATTTGAATTTAACACCTTGGGTATTAAAATATATTAATTCGGTTTTGTTAACAACTTTTAAGCTCTACAAGATTGTCACAAATTTAATTTTAATTTTTCCATTAGCTTTCGTTATTCAATCAATTCTGATGACGACACATCCATGGAAAATCGAGAAATAGAATCTAGAACAAACATAAGTGAAAAACCAACATCATGCCTAGCAGAAGCAGAGCTCATCGACGCAAAGACTGCAGCTGGGATACAGCCAAAACGCAGCATTACTCCGACTACTCAAGTAGCAGACGAGGCAGTTACCACCCAGGTTGATTTAATGGAAACGAATCAAAATAAAGAGAACACTAGCACACCCTGCAATAGATTGATGTTGCAGTTTTGCAAACGTTCGGATCTTGTAATCACATCGTTTTCACCACGTATTACAGGGGTAAAGATTCAAAAATCATTTACCTGCGTGATTAAACCCAGCACGTCAGGGTTGGCGATACCAAAGAGTGTCTATAATACTCCAAAGAGTGTGCTCTCCGAACTTAATGATGATAGCTGTAGTCGGGAGCCCAATGAGTATAGCACGCCAACAACATCACATTCAGGTGGCATAGAAAAATCTTCCATGTATTTAATTGATCTGACAACTCCGCAACACTTGCGTCCAAAGCTTAATGAGACACAAACACCAAGTAGCCCAGGAATAATAAGCGTTGATTCTACGGTTGAATCATTCGTTATATCACCGATTGTGATCGACCATTCCACATGTATGTCGTCAACAGCATCGCCAGTCCGTATGAGACCTAATACGTCCACTATGGAACACCTATTGGGTACCAGCTCTACACCAAAACGAACGCCACAGACGCTAATGAAACGAGCACTTTTAACCAGCGCCAACAAAAAGCTCGCCAGTCCTGTCATCAAAACTACAAGAGTATCAACACCTGTGAGGCCCTCGCTGCTCGCAGCTCGTCGGCAATATCTGACCGCACCACGATGCTTACCCCAAGCAATACTCACACCGGATCGACGTAGACGGACTGCGAATCCCACCAAGGCGCCCCATACTTCACCTCGCAAACGTCTGTCTGGTTCTTTGAATAGCCCTCGTGACACCAAAGTTTCATTGTTGCGCAAGTCACTCAGGGCCGGCGCTAGGGTTAGGCCAAGCATTGAAAGAAGCAATCAGTTGGTGGCTAAAGCACGTCGTGCACTTAACTCACCCAAGCATGATTCAACCCATAAAAAAGGATCAGCAGGAGCTGAAACTCCAACCAAAAACGATTTGTATGAGTTTACACCGATTAAATCCTTAACAATGGAAAAATCTGGTGATTCAGCTACAGAGTTGAGTTGTACGTTCACTATAATAGATGATGATGAAAATCCTCATATAAAAGACATCCTAACAGATGAAAAGATACTCAATGATGACGACAAATATAATATGGAAGATATTCCAACAGATAAAACGAAAAATATTGAACCAAGTGAAATAGTATCCAAGATAATGACTAGTAAAGAAGCAATAGACACCCCCGAAATCAACAAAGCTTTTGAAGAATTACGTGATAAGGATGCTCTTGAGAAACAATCATTTGGGATTAGCTTAAAAACTAATAGCGCACCGACAAACACTATATTTATAAAAATTAATGAAAACATAACACAATCGAAAGATGAAGCAATACATATAATTGAGGATAACATTTGCGAGGAGGTTACAGTAACGAAATCTGTCATTAATGGTAAGTAATTTTACGGTATATTTATTTAATTATATTTTTAATTTATTATATACATATATGACAATGTCCTTTGAAGAGCATATAATACATGATGATACTATTTGCGACGAGGTGCCCTTACTTAAATCCAACACATCGAATGGTAAGTTCATTTTTTTAACTCTATTCGTCTTTAAAAATACCGTATATAATAATTTTCTTTATTAATTTACAAATAGTTGTTATTAAAAGAGATAAATTTTAATACACATGTATAAATGTCTGTCTTTCTCGCAGTTGCCGATGTTAAATTCGAGAAATCGGTTAAAAACAATCAAAAAGAAGACATATTTAATTTATCGCTTAGACGCAGCTCACGACGTGCGTCCTTGGATCTCAGCAGCAAGTTGGGAGTAGAACTCACCATTAAGTCTTCTCGTCGTGCTTCATTTTCAACTGTATCGGTTGCGAGCAGTCCAATTATGACGCTGAAGCGTAAACGTAGTCTTACAGAAGAATTGGCGACTCCCACGCAAAAATCTGATCGGTTGATATGCAACACCTCTAAGCGCTCATTGCTGGTTGACGAAGCAGTTTATGACATGGGTGTTATTGTAGAAGAAAGAACAACGTACACACAAAGTAAGTTCTAGCTGTGATGGTTTTATTTTCCAATCGAGAATAACAATCATTCTACTTTGTCATTTACAATTTCAACAAATAAAGCTGAAGTGCGAAAAGAAGCGATTAATCAGGCAGACAAAATCGTCTTTTACGGAATGCAGGAGCTAATGAAAACTCCAAAAGGCTGCAGTCCGCCCAGATTAAAGGGCCTCTGTGAATTAATGCATACTCCTAAAGAGGCCGCATCGCCTATTTTTGACAATATCAAAGAGCTGCTGCAAGAGGACTCAAAATCTGTATCGGGAGAAGCACATGATCTTACCGCAACCGCCAAAAATGTTATCATACCCTGTGAACCTTATAGCGATGTGCTCCAAACTAAAAATAAATGCTTACTCACTACGGAATACGATATGAATGTGACTAATGTATCCACGCATTTATGTAAAATCTTCGATGATGAACCGATCCGAATCAATCCAGATGATTTAAAAAACAAAATGTTTGTGCGGCCCGAAAGTCCAACTGCTCGTAAGGATTCGAATGTAATTACCGATTACTTATCAGCATCTTCTGCAACCTGCTCACTAACTTCTGAGACATTAATGTATAGATCAGATGCAGAAATTTGCCAATACGATCCGCTAACTGACAACAGTGCAGAGAACGAACAAAACCGACTAAAGTCTTCTAATAAGAATTGTGAAATAGAGCTTAAATCGAAGTTCTACAAATTTAATGAAGGTTCCGATAGCGAATCGCTGGTTGGGTTAACCGAGCCACTTGTTTTTAGCGATGATGAAGAAGAAATACAGTTGGCGAAAGAAGAGAAAAGCGCAATTAACCAGATTGATGTTAATGAATCAAGTACATTCAATGATCAAATATCATCTGATAATTATAAAGAATATCAAGCCACCTGTATTGAATTTATATCGGAATCGTTAGCGAGAGACATGCAAGAGTGTCACAAAGAAAAATCCACAACAGCTAAAAATAAATTTGTTAATACCAAGGACTATGCACCGAATGAATCATTAGACTTACATAATAAAAGAGATGAAATTAATGCCTCTCCTTATTACGAAAGCTCGCTGTTAAAATCTACGCCAAAAGATGATTCGAAGAATGTTATTATCATATCAAGGCCAGTTAAATTATATCAAAATGACCTGAGCACAAATGAAAATCAAAAGGAAGTTGTAAGTAACGCAAATTCTGATGTTGAATTTATAGATTATTCTGTTCATGAAATTAAGTTGTATACATCACTTCCACAGACCAAATCAAATAAATTGAAGCCGTCGATCGATCTAAGTGTGGGAGAACTAAATCACATTGAATTAAATGGTATTCACAAGACAAAAATAACTGGTCATGAATATATCAACGATGCAATTTTAGTCAAAATAGCAGATAATAAAATTCATGGTGAGTCAGAAAAATTATCTATATAATTTTAAGTTTATAATTTAAATTTTAATCTTTATATGTTACGTATGGCAGAAACACCCGAGGAGGACCGCCTTGAAAATATAATCGTTAGGCAGGCGGATGTTACGGCTTCAAATACAAAGGAAGTAAAAGCTCATAAAGTACTCGAAGATCAATCAATAACAAACCCTATTACTTCTGATTTAGGCTCTGAGCCTTTTGAATCAAAAAGCCCTGGAATTGTTTTTAATAAAGCGCCTATTAATCAAAGCAGAGATGGGTTCCCAGTTAACTTGAACTACTCCAGTTTGAACACAAGTAAAGTCGTATATCAAATGGTAGATGTTTCAGTGATGGATTCAACTAATGCTTTAAATACAAATGAAAAGGAAGATTTCAATAAAAATTCCTCAGTTATTGATTTGAAGAACACAGACATTAAAATTGATCTACAGCCAGAACCATCTGCCGATATAACTATATCCTCATATTCGGAACCTAATCTTGTTGATTCATCTGAAGATATAAATACAAGTAAAGTTGAACCTCATAATAAAAAGGCCTTAGAGGTTCAATTGAAGTACACAGCTATTGAAATCGTATCAAATACAAATACAAATGCTCACCAACCATCCGGCGTCTCAGTGATTAAGTCGGAATGCTCAGATGGTAATGTTGATAATAAAGTCATAACTGCATCCTCAGATTCGGGACCTAAACTGGTTGATTCACCTGAAGATTTAAGTACAACTGAAGTTCATAATGATGATGGCTCAGAAGCTCAATCGAAGTACAGAGCTATAGAAATTGAATCACAACCAAAGCTATCATCTTCGGTTGCAAAACCTGAACTTATTATTTCAGCAACAGAAGCTTATAATAGCACCGTCTCAGTTCTTACAATGGCTGTTGACATCCAAGAAGTAACAATAAAAAAAGGACTTGACATATTAGCTAACGCTTCAGGTACAAACAAAAATTATAATCAACCACCGGATGTACCAGTGATTAAGTCTGAATGTTCAGATGTTAATGTTCATATAAAAGTCGAAACTGCATCCTCAGATTCGGGACCTAAATTAGTTGACTCAGCTGAAGAATTATATAAAAATGAAGTTGAAGCTCATGATGATGATGGCTTAGGAAATCAATCGAAGTACACAGTAATTGGTATTGTTGTGCAGCCCGAACCATCATTTTTGGCAGTAAAACCTGAATTTTTTATTTTAGCAGAGGCTCACAATGGCAACGCAGGTGATAAAACGACCGTCAACAAAATGTCTGGTGACATCCAAGCAGTTACAATAAAAAATGGTTTAAACAATTTAACTAAAGCTTCGGTTACAAATACAAATGCTAACCAACCATCCGGCGTCTCAGTGATTAAGTCGGAATGCTCAGATGGTAATGTTGATAATAAAGTCATAACTGCATCCGCAGATTCGGGACCTAAACTGGTTGATTCAGCTGAAGATTTAAGTACAACTGAAGTTCATAATGATGATGGAGCTCAATCGAAGTACAGAGCTATAGAAATGGCCACAACAACCGATATCGATACAAAGTCTGTCGGTAAAATGTCTGATAAAAATGTACTAAGTATTCCAAAACAGTCTCCGAGTACAAGTAAAGTTAATCTCCAAATCACCAATCCAAACGAAGTTGCAGATGAAATAATAGACATACAGGCATTAACACACCATAAAGGTAAGGTATCTTCTTACTTAAATTTAAAATCATGAAAATATATTTTTGTTTTGCAGATGACCTTAAAATTAAAGGTACAGATACAGATGTATCTCACTCTGAAATCAATTCGACAAATACTGTAAAAGAACATATCCTTTCAAGGTATAAACCACAACAATCTGAAGAACTTAGAGGTTCTCAAAAAAGTTCCAAGGAGCAGATGGTAAAAAAATCAGACGACTCAATTGTTTTATTAGATGCTTCTGTTTCAGAAGAGTTTGAAAGTGACTTGCCGAACGCTGTTAATAAAGCCTCGCATGATAATATATTGGACTGTTATAAGTCTAATACATCAAAGCAAACCTGTAATACAGACAGACATAATAGTATTGCTGAGAAAGCTCGTGTTGACCACAATTCTGTATATATATCAGAGAGTACTAAAAATATAGTTGGAAGTCCAAAAAAAAGTAAAAAGGGGGTCGTAGAGTTTTCAGCTAAAGAAACACCTATAGATAATCCGGGTGGTAAATGTATAACATGTAAGTCAGACTTTAAAGATGATTTTGCAAGTAATACAAGTAATGATGTAACACAACCGATGAATAATAATTGGACCGTGGACAGCTCTAAAAAAGATGATAAATGTGAAGACCACATAAATTATGAACGTGCTGCTAATAGTTTATCGGTTAAAACTAAAAACAATATTGCAAAAGACGAATATGAAGAGAATATCGATGTATCAATACGCAAAAGAGAGCTTACAGAATATTCTGATATAGATCAGGATTCAACCAAAGTTGAGCTTTCTAAACAAAGAGAAGTGTCTTTGGAAAAAGTTAATAATAAATCTACAATAGACAAAAAATCTGGAAATTGTGTGGATCAACTGTCGAGTAACTTAGAATTATCGGATGTGTTAAGCCTGCGTAAAACCAAGCAATCGACCAAGCATGAAAGCATGTCAAAGATTTATGAAACACAATACGAATATCTCGAAACCAAAACATCTAAACGAGTTGACCGAATTTCTTCATTTGTGCAAAAACACGAACGGCTCGGTTGCAAAGCAACTTATGAATGTGTCGACATGGAAGTATTATCTCAAGCTAACAAAAAAAAAAAACACATAAATGAGCAAATTCTGATAACAAAGCCTGGAATTGATAAAGACAAAGTTTTCAAAATGGAGAAGGTTGCGCCTGCAGTAGCAACTGATGTGAGCATGCCCAAACGTGGGAATCGCAATGTTTCAGATGACGTTGAAGAGATTGATAATCATATAGAAAGAATGCCACAAAAGATAATCGACGTAGATAGATCTAATCGTCGTGAAAAAAAAATGACCACAGATAATATTGAGAAAGCGAGCAGTTTTATAACTTTTGGAAGAATAGAATTAAAAATAGTCGAGCCATCAAAAGAAAGCCGTATACGTCGCAAGGCTTCAGCTTCAGAAGTTACAGATGATACCAAAACGCCAAACTTAACAGAAAAAAAATCACAGCGAAACACACGAAAGGCTACAGCAGAGAGAGCCGAGCATGAGAAAGCATCGACGCCAGCCTTAAACTTAATTGAAGAGAAAGCTGATTCGGAATCAAAACTATTGACGGCTAAAGAGATGCCTGAAGAAATTGAATTTCCTAAATCCCAGCGACTCGGACGAAAGGTTTTTTATTCTAAAAAACATTCGGAAATCGAAGGAAAAACTACTACAATAAAAACTTTTGAACAAAGTGTTACTCGCCGAAGGTGTAATGCAGATTTAAATGAACCACCATTACAACTAAAAAAAACTATTGACCCTGATGGAGAGTTGTCCATTAAAGATCAACAAGTGAAATTTGTTATCCACCCAGCTCGTGGACGTCGACGCAAGTTAAATGCAGAAGATGAACTAGAAGATTCAGAAACAGCTAACCAGCATATAAAAAATAAGTCAATGCGTCAAGGCCGCGAGCCCTTAACAAATGACGGCATGAAGCAGCAGCTTTTATCCATGCAGAATCTACCCACTCAGCTGGTGGAACCAGCAGACGTTGTAAATGTGTCTGTATCGCAAAATCTACAGCCGGTGAATCCGAATGATGACTTAACTCCTAAGCGGCGCGAGGGTCGTAATGTTCCGCGAAAAAACTACGATGAAACATCCGATGAGGATAAGGCTGGCCCATCGCGCAAAGCGATAAAATCAGAGCTGAAAGACGTCAGTTTGTCAACACAATTGGAAAGCTCAACGGACATAAGGCCTTCACAAAAACGTGAGGGACGCAATGTGCCGCGCAAAAACTATAATGAGGCATGGAATGAAGAGAAGCAATTACGTAGTCGACGACTCCGTCAGCCTACGGCAAAGGCACTAGAGCTACTTGTATCTGAAGCTGAACGACCATTAACACCCAATCGACGTCGAGTCAAAACAGCTGCTGCTGACATGTCGGAAGAGCCACCTATTAAAAAGGTAACAAAGGAAGAGGCAATGGGAGAAACCATCACTCCTGTTAAAGTGGGTGTTGTTGCAGGCACTGTCAGTCGGCGACGCAAACCACAAAAAGTGTCTCCCACAGCTGTTGCTGCGGACTTGGCCAAAGGACCGCTAAGGAATAAGTCAAGAGAAGGGGACGGATATGTGGGATCTTTACCAGTTGCAAGAAGAGGTCGTCGCAATGTAGATGAAACGAAGGCAGTAGAAACCAATGCATCCATAAAAAGCAAACGATGCGCTCGTAGTTGCAAGGAAATAGCAAGTAGCTCAATCACAATTCAGTCCGTGAATGGAGAGTCAACGAAGTCTGCAAAACGAAATGGTCGTAGAGCCAAACTTTTTGCTGACAATAGTTTAGAGCGAGAGCAGCAGGCGATAATGAAATTACGTGGTAGCAGCCGCGCTAAGACCCCTATTAAACCGACAGAGGAGGAGCAGGAGCTAAAGGAGGTGTCCAATACCAATACTTCACGTGGACGTGCCAAAGCAACCAATACAGAATCTAAAGTCATTCAAAAGACACAGCCCACACGTGCTGGTCGCGGACGTAAAGTACATTTTGAAGAGGTAACTGAGAAGGTGACTGCATCGGCAACAGTTGAGCCTCCTGTAGATAAGCAAACTAAACGGGCTACACGCACTCGGCGTAAATAAGTAACTGTGGTTAGAATTTCACATTTTTGCACTCCATAATAATAATATTAAGTTAAATGTTTTTTTTTATTCATTATTTATTTGTCCTGTGTACAAATAAGATTTTTTACAGCATGGTAAATTTACTTATACATTTAAAATTTTTTTTGTTAATTTGCAAGTTTTGAGAGAAGCACTCACCACTCTTAATTAAAAATTCTAAAATCATTTATCACTCAAACATACATATATTGATCATAATACTCATGAATAAATTTATAAGCTCATTGTTTAACCTTTAAGTATTCTCAAGATGATAATCAATTAATAAAGAATTTCAACCATATTTAAAATCGATGTAATTGCTTTAAGAAGAATATTTAAAATTTTCTTCGAGGAATATATACAATGGTGTCCAAAAATAATTGGGCAAAAGTTAAGTTAAATGTACTCACCATTAGGACTTACTTTATTTTCATATTGGTATCAATATCGAGGAATATTATATACAATGGTGTCCAAAAATAATTGGGATAAAAGTAAAGTTAAATGTACTCAATAAATTAGAACTTACTTTATTTCCTATTGGTATCAATCGTCTTTAAAATCCCTTTCTAAAGGTACAAAATGTGTCTTAATCCATTAAGTACCCATTGAAAAGTTGTATCTTTTCTAAAATACAAGTATGCCTTATGTATGCCTTAAAAATAAATATTTAAAATAAGAAATACAAAAATAAGAAAAAAACAAGTGGACAGATTAAAGTTTGGGCCGCAACCACTTTTATATACAACTTTGACTAGAGGATCGCAGCAAAATACACGCTTGGACTCACAAACACATACACACAAAACAGATAACGCGTCACAGCTCGTTTTTGCTGTAGTTTCAGCAGACGCCACCGCCTGCGTCGGCAGCACCGTTTGTATAGCGCGTCAGCAAGCGCACCCCGCTGTCTATATTGAAAAATAAAATAATGAATAATTCCTAAGTTATTTATCCGAATGTTCTGAAACATGGTTGGTCTAGCTCTTATAGTTGCTGAGAAAAACGTACTCATACAAAGGGACAAGGCTATATCGACTCAGTTTGTCTTGCTGATCAAGAATATATATCCATTTGCACGTCTTCATAATACCCTTCTCAATTTTTTATAAAAATGTCAGTGTATAACAAGTTGACAAATTAAAGTTGGGCGCCACCAACTTTTGAATACACTTTGACTAGGGCATCGCAGCAAAAACATGCATGCACTCACAAATACATACACACAAACAGCTAACGCGTCACAGATCGTTTTCGTTTATCTTTTCTAAAATACAGGTTTTTGAAATTATTTTCTAGATGTTTTTGAAAAATTTTTGGATGCAAAAAGATGCTCCTATAGATATTTATAGTAATTAAAAAAAAAATTTTAAAAATCTTACTAATATTTTTTATGAATTTTTATACACTTTGGAGATTTTTGTAAAAAAGTATTATGAAGTTGCTCAAATGTATGTAACAGGGAGAAGGAGGCGTGGCAGACCCCATAAAGTATATATATTCTTGATCAGCTCGACAAACTGAGTCGATATAGCCATGTCCGTCCGTACGTCTGTATGAATGCGTGTTCCTCAGCAACTATAAGAGCTAGAGCAATCAAATTTGGTATGTAGGGGTGCTCCTATATTCAGGACACTACGCTTTTATTTTATTTTTTTATTTCCTCCCCCCTCCCCCGCAAATCGTTAAATCGGATAAATAACTTAGGAAATATTTACATTTCAAATCGAGCAACTCGTTCTAGAAAAGCGACGCCTACGACGAGAATGGCAGTCTCACAGGTCGCATATGCACGTCCCAAAGACTAAAGACCGCCACCCGCAGCCTTACCAAGCGTTAAAACAACAAGAAGCAAATAGTCAACATCGCTACATCCAGCAAGTCTTATCAATCCCTTCTACGAAAAAACTCAGCCCAAATCCTGCACACAATTCATTCAGCAATACCAAACATTAATCAAGTGAACTCGTCAGCTTCAAGCAAGAGCAATGGAATTTCCGCCTAAAAGAAATCGCACAATCATAAAAATCAGTTGAACCCGAAAAATCACCAGCGCTTCGACACAATATGCCAAAACATGATTATTGAGCTCCATATTGTGCCCAAGTTTGCACCTTCGGGCTTTCATTCCTCGCGCAAACTCTTCAACTGCCATCACCAACGCTTGTTAACTTCCAGAGAGATTGGAAAAATCAATACTTAAAATCGTAGCCAAAGCCAGGCAAAGATCACACAAATCAATCGTTTTAAGACCCATAAGCCTACTATCATGCCTTTCAACTCTTTGAAAAATGCTTGCTGACTCGGATAAAATCCATATTAAGAATCCATCACAAATTCCATCACATCAATATGGGTTCCGTGAAAAACACGGCACTATCGAGCAGGTTAATCGCATAACATCTGAAATAAGAAGCGCGTTCGAAAACCGAGAATATTGCACTGCAATATTGTTAGATGTATCCCAAGCATTTGAAAGAGTCTGGCTAGAAGGACTAAAGCATAAGATCAGAACAACGCTTCCTATAATACACACAAATTATTAGAGTCGTATCTAATATGACAAATTTGCAGTGAGTGCATTCTGCATGTCTGAACGACTATGTGATCAGACGCTGGAGTCCAAAAGGGCAGCGTACATGGACCAAAACTATACCTGTCCTTTACACAGGAATATCCAACAAGTAGACGACTAACAACATCCACCTTGGCTGACGATACAGCTATTCTCAGCCGTTCGAGGTGCCCTATGCAAGCAGCAGCGCAACCGGCTCTTCATATGGTCGAAGTGGAGACATGGCTCTCTGACTGGCGAATCAAAGTAAACGAACAAAAAAGCACACATGTTACGTTTACCCTAAACAGGCAAAATTGTCCACCGCTCACACTAAACAATTCCGCACTCCCCCAAGCAAACGAAGTGACGTATCTTGGAATACACCTCGACAGAAAACTCACATGGCGTGGGCACATCGAAGCCAAGAGAACGCAACTAAAGCTAAAAGCCAATAGCCTCCACTGCTTATCAACTCACACTAAACAATTCCGCACTCCCGCAAGCAAACGAAGTCACGTATCTTGGAGTACACCTCGACAGAAAACGCACATGGCGTGGGCACATCGAAGCCAAGAGACCGCAACTAAAACTAAGCCAATAGCCTCCACTGGCTTATCAACGCTCGGTCCTCTTTCATCCTTGAATATAAGGTCCTGCTTTCAATTCCGTACTTAAGCCATCTTGGACCTATCGGCTCCATACTATGGGAACGCTAGAAATCCTGCAACATCTGATATTGTCCAGCAGAAGATACCATCCAAAAATTCTTAGAAACTATCACCCGTGCTCGGGCACCGTGGGTACTTCGAAACGAAAACATACAGAAAGATCTAATATTACAACAGTCAGAGATGTATAGCTGAGACAAGGTAAATACACAGCAAGCTTTCTTTCGCATCCTAATTCCCAGTCGCGCGAGGGCTACACCCAAAGCCTGTGCAGCTCCCGCTCCCCGTCTGCGTAACAACCAGCGACAGAATCTAGACGTGCACCTAAAACATTTTTGAGAGAAACTGTTAGATAATGTTTAATTATAAAATTTGTATACTTATTGTTAGTCTCAATTTAAGAGAAAGAGTTCAATAAAAAACAGCAGTGTTTACAAAAAAAAAATTTTTTTTTAATTAGAACAGCGGAGTGCACGCGCTGACACGCTATACAAAGACGCTTGTGCCGACGCCACACACCACCCAACAACCACCCCCACTCACACCACAGCGGCGGCGTCGCTGCTGACGCTACAGCGAAAACGAGCTGTGACGCGTTAGTTGTTTTGTGTGTATGTGTTTGTGAGTGCATGCAATGCATGTGTTTGCTGCGATGCCCTAGTCAAAGTGTATTTAAAAGCAGGTGGCGCCCAACTTTAATTTGTCCACTTGTTTTTTTTTTGTTTTTGTATGTGTTTATTTAAAATCTGTCCCTTCACGGACAATCATTAAATTATAGCTTAGCCTCGGAGATATATTTTATTTTTGACGATTCACATTACATTTAGGGAAAGGGGGTAGAGGTTGGAATGTCTTAGCCTGGGTCTCTAATATGCAAGTCCAGTGGGTGGTATCTGGTTAGTCGCCTTATTGTTGCACTGTTGTCTTGCAAGTTGATAGCCAGCGGGTTGGATTGTCTGGATTTCTTCCACCACCCAAGGGGTCTTCAGCGTACTGTGCAGCTCTTTGTTGGTGTTGAGAAAGTGCGCTCCGGTTATACAGCACATCACCTTATTTTGGACTCTTTGGATGATTGATATGTTGGAGTTTGGAGGCGGTGCCTCATAGCTGAATTCCGTCCGTCCATGCCGGCTTTACAATGGTCTTGTATAGTAATTTGAATGTCTTGCAATGAGCCAGTGGATTTGGCGAATCTTGTGGCTTATTTGTGCTTTCTTGGCTAAGATATGAGGGCGCCAGGTGTGCCGTCGGTCGAGAGTAACCCCTATTCTTCGGATTCTTCGTCTCCGCAGCGTACATAGAAGTTTCTTCTGTGCAGGTACGCTTTTAGAAACCGATAGTAGGGGCAGGGAGTTCCTTTTTTATACACTTTGACATTTTTGTAAAAAATGGAAAAAGGGTATTATGAAGTGCTCAAAATGTATGTAAAAGGGAGAAGGAAGGCGTGGCAGACCCTAATACAAGTAAATATTTCTTGATGCAGCTCGACGAAGCTGAGTCGATATAGCATGTGTCCAGTCCACGTCGTCCGTCCCTCTGTACTGATTGCGTTCTCCTCAGCAACTATAGGAGCTAGACGCAACAAAATATTGGTATGGTAGGTGCTCCTATACCCAAACCCTAACGCTTTTATTTTATTTTTTTTATTTCCCCTCCCCCAGCAATCGAAAAAAACGATATATAAGGAAGTAAACAAAAATGAAATCTGAAATTAATCACAAAATTGCCTAGTCAGGTTTTGACCGATTGTAAAAAATTTTCAAGAAACGATCGGATCGGTAACTACAAATTATTACATTTTTCATATAGACAGCGGGGTGCACGTGCTGACGCGCCATACAACGTCGCTGCCGACGCAGCGGCGCGTCGCTGCCAGGACCCGCGGCGCCGTCGCTGCTGACGCTACAGCGAAAACGAGCTGTGACGCGTCGGCTGTCTTGTGTATATGTGTTTGTGAGTGCATGTGTGTTTGCTGCGATGCCCCAGTTCAAAGTGTATTTTAAAGTTGGTGGCGCCCAACTTTAACCTGTCCACTTGTTAGTTTATAGAGTAGGCCAGTGTGCCAGACCCTGTCGAAGGACTGCAGAGCAGTATTGTTAACCCTCGTGGACCAGGAGAATTCTTTCGACTAACCGGTGGCACTGTTCGGGAATGCCATGACAGCGTCTGAATCCGAATTCCATTTTTGACTCTTTCGAGAATACTGTCAGCAGGCTGATCGGGCGATATGACACAAGCTCGTTGTCTGGTTTGCCGGGCTTAGCTATGGCGATTCTTTCCGCGCATTTCCATTGTGTTGGAAAGTGTCCTATTTTCAGGCAGACATTGGAAATTTGCTGGGAGCGCCTTCACTGCAGGTGCACCGATGCCATCGTATTCTTAAGGAGGGCGATCTCTTCTAGGACCTCGTCAGCGCCTATCTCTGGGACGGGTAGGTCCATTTGGCATGGAACGTCGAGAAACGCTAACGTCTCAGTTGCCTCATTGGGGAAGCAGATGTTGAATGGTGTAAAAGTCCCATGAAGATTTTTTGATTTTTTGAATCGGAAAAAATAATGAAAAAAAAAATATTAGTAAAAAAGATTTTTGAAAAAATTTTGATGTAAAATTTGGGGAATCACCTGTAATACCTGTATGTAGAAAGTACAGGTGGCACAAAACAAGGCCCTTAGGCTTCATGCGAATGGTTCATCCGCAACACCATGTTGCACAAGGACTTAAAGGTGGCCACAGTCCTACAGGAGATCAACAACCACTCCAGCTGGTAGAACCAAAGATTGTTAGGCCACAGAAACAGCTTAGCAAGGATTCTCGGTAGAGAAGTCGGAACAAGGCGTCTGAGCCACTAGCTAACCGGCGCGCCCAAATGGGCTAAATTAAAAGCGATAAAGACCACAAAGGACACTGTTTGTCTGTATGCCTTAAAAATAAATATTTAAAATAAGAAATACAAAAATAAGAAAAAAACAAGTGGACAGATTAAAGTTGGGCGCAACCAACTTTTATATACACTTTGACTAGAGGATCGCAGCAAATACACGCATGGACTCACAAACACATACACACAAAACAGATAACGCGTCACAGCTCGTTTTTGCTGTAGTTTCAGCAGACGCCACCGCCTGCGTCGGCAGCACCGTTTGTATAGGCGTCACAAGCCACCCCCTGTCTATATTGAAAAATAAAATAAATGAATAATTCCTAAGTTATTTATGCCGAATGTTCTGAAACATGGTTGGTCTAGCTCTTATTAGTGCTGAGAAAACGTACTCATACAAAGGAAGGCTATATCGTACTCATTGTCTGTGCTGATCAAGAATATAATCCTTGTGCCACGTCCCATAATACCCTCTCAAATTTTTAAAAAATGTACAAGTGTATAACAAGTTGCAAATAAAGTTGGCTCACCAACTTTGAATACACTTTGACTAGGGCATCATCAGCAAAAACATGCATGCACTCACAAATACATACACACAAACAGCTAACACGTCACAGATCGTTTTCGCTGTAGCGTCAGCAGCGAAGCCGCCGCTGCGTCAACAACGTCGCTTGTATAGCGCCGTCAGCACGTGCACCCCGCTGTCTCTATTGAAAATTGATATGTAAATAATTCCTAAGTTATTTATCCGATCATTATGAAATTAACAATCGGTCGGAAACATGACTAGGCAATTTTCTGATCTATTTCAGATTTTTAAAGATTTTTGTACTGCCTTATATATCGTTTTTTCGATTTCCGCGGGAGGAAGGAGCAAATAAAAAGAAATAAAATAAAAGCGTAGTGTCCTGGATATAGGAGCACCTACATTACCAAATTTGGTTGCTCTAGATCTTATAGTTGCTGAGAATCACGCACTCATACAGACGGACATGTCTATATCGACTCAGTTCGTCGAGCTGATCAAGAATATACGCCTCCTTCTCCCTGTTACATACATTTCAGCAACTTCATAATACCCTTTTTCCATTTATTACAAAAATGTCAAAGTGTATAAAAATAGAAAAAGAATCAAAAACGTATTTTACAAGATACAATTTTTCAATGGGTACTTTATTTGTTAAGACAAATTTTGTGCCATTAGAAAGGGATTTTGAAGACCTTTTTTAATTGATACCAATATGTCAATGAAGTAAGTTCAAACGGTGAGTACATTTAACTTAGCTTTTGTCTAATTACTTTTGGAGACCATTGTATATTAAGTTAATATTGTCAACTGAATATAATATTTATTTTATTTGTGCGTGTGTTAAAACTAAATTAATTTCACAGTAAACATTTTTGGTATAAACAAGGTACAGGTAAAAAGCAAATTATTTCGGTAATTTTATAGGTTAATGTAAGTCTTATCGGCTATAAGTCGCGGTGAATAATTACTTTACATCGTTTAAATTACACTAGCTTGCATTTTTCTACCTGAGAGCTCTTTATATTACTTTACTAAAAATGTCGGATTTATTTATAAAGATGCATCGTCGAATGAACGTAAATTGGAGCTCTGCTCTGAAGCATGGCTGTAAGCTAGCGCTATTAACAACGAGTATTCAGAAGGCTCAATAAAATGAACATAACTAAAATAGCAATAAAAATAAAATAATACTAACTTTGCATCGCAGCAAAATATTTAAAAGTTTTACTACAAATGTATCTTATGTACATACATACATGAATATACGTTTGTAAGTCAATGTAAGAAGATGTAAATAAATGCAAAAAGCGTGTATAAATTTGTGAATACAACTAGGCTTTCATCAACAGATGCGGCTCAGAGCGTAGTGAATCCGTGAGGTATTGTGTCTTCATAGTTCTCTGGTAATACCGTTTCTCGTTGGGTGAGTTGACCATGTATACAATTGGACGTACACCCACATTTCTCCATAGTTCTCCAATGTGCCTTGTTAATATAATAATGCCAAATAAGACTTTTAATTAAAGTGAGCATTTGTGGTACCATGTACTTACAAATTGAACTCCTCCTTGCTCAGAAAGACAACACTGATACCAATAACGGGCGCAATTATATTTCGAAGGATTGCACCATAGACTGAGGTAACAAGTGTGGATGATTTAAGGATAGACTGCAATAAATAACTTTCGTGCCAGAGTCCACAAGTTATTTCAGGAGTCAGCTTGCGGAGCTATTATCAAATTAAAGGTTGGATAAAAAAGCACTTCATGCTGTATATTGACTATTTATTGTAAAGTCACCTGATAAATGGCCAACGGTGACTGGCTTATGACAATGCTGCGCTGTGCAAAGATTTTGTTTGTGGAAAAAAACTTCTGCACTTGGTCAATCATACACGCACTGTTGTCATTCAGTCTTAAAAATAAAATTGCCGCGGTACTCTGAGAGTCAAGAAAATCGGCAAGCTGCTTTAGCGTAGAGACGGACTCGGCTTCATATTGTGAACTGCGAATAAGTCAATTGAAAGAAATATACATTTATGTAGCACAGATTAAAACATACTTACCCCATTGGATGTTGGCTTGTCATGTCCAAATGTTGGAGTTCGCCAAGCGTATGATTTGATATCTTGCCGGAGAGTCCAGCACGTTCAATGTTCTGTCGGTTGACAATTACAATTTCGTTGCAGGATGTTAAGGCAGCATCGAGGAGCATATTGCGGTAGCCACGAGCCAGACACTAAGGGTGTAGAAGTAAAGGAAGATTGTTGATTTTAAGCTGTGGGGACTTCAACCACCGAACCAAAAACCACCACGTCAGATCAAGACACACCTTTTTAACAGCCGCCCGTGTATTCTCTGGCGCATCGTATCCAGCGCCTCGATTAGCAATGGCCCAATCATTGTTGGGCCAATCGCTTGGTACATTCAGCAGACTAAGCAAGTGTACTTCATTCGGGCTGCGCTGTAGCTTGACGAATTTGCATGCCACACAAATAATGAGTAAGGTTATAGTGCACCATGGTATTGCCAAGTTACAGAATAACCAAAACATATTAAAGCAGAAAAACAACAAACTCAATGAACAGCAAAAGAGCTTGTAAATCATTTTGAGGCTCGGCCACAACCAATTTAAAAACATTCACTTTAAATAAACTGTTGTTGCAGGCGCAAATTTAGAATCAAAAATAATTTTCTCTTATATATATACACTCTCAATATGCTAGTTTTTTTAAAATTTACTCTTTACTCTTGCCGCTGCAACAGCACTCTCTGTTTACACTGCGCGTTTTTTTTTTTAGCTTATCTCTTTTACAATTTTTTGACTTGCTCGGTTTTAATCAGATCGACCGCATCGAATTAACCAAACATTTAATAGTCGTTGTCGAGCATTAAAACAATCGTCCTTACATATGTTCATATTCAAATTAGTAAGCCGTAAGGGTGTGCGTAAATTTTCCAATAAGAAAAATACCCAGAGATGACATTCGCACATACACGTCTCAATCGATAACGCATTTGTATCGAATCTCAAATTAGGACAAGATCAAATGTTTTCTTTGCGTGCAGAGTGTATTAAATACTTTATTTCTAATTGTAAGTAGGTATTACAGTTTAGTTAGAAGACGTACCCATCGCCTGATGTGTGGATGTGCTAAGCGTGTATACACTCCGGGGTAGTATGGATCTAAAAAGCAATGGACGAGTCTAAAATGGTATATTATTGTCACAAAAAAAAGTTACCAGCACAGCCCACGCCCCAAGACACAACACCAATCAATGTCTCCTCAGCAATAATTGGACCACCACTGTCGCCTGAAGACAAACATTTCATGTAGCTTGTATATTATTAAAAGAATTCTAATTACTTCTTACCCTGACAAGCATCTGTACTACGAGCGGCAGCACAAAACATGCTACCAATTAATTAGTAAGACATTAATAGATTTGAAGCCGTTTCTTACAGTACTTACGCATCAGTTACCGTCCCATGGTTACTAAGGTATTCTTTGCATCTTCTCTGATTAACCGTTAAAACTGTTGTATACTGCAGTTCAGATGATAATATGGCGTCGGTGGAACTTATATGGCCCCATCCAGAGACAGTCGCGGCCATGTTCTCCCTAATTTTATCTCCAGACCCTGGCATCCGTACGGGTGCCACATTGGGATCCATGAACAAGGCACCAGTTACTGTTCGTAGCAGACCCACATCAAAGTTCATATCCGTAGCGGTGTATGAGGGATGTTTATATATCGTGCGTATATTTACAATGCTTCCTCCACTAGAGCGCTGCACACTGCCGAGTCGCAATGTGTACTCTTGAGGCTGAAGCTCGTGTCCGTCGATGCAGTGGGCTGCTGTTATGGCCCAGCTATCTCCTAGCACAGCTGCGCCACAAAGGTGAATACTCAGACGCCGAAGAGACAGTTGAAAGGGAAATTGTCCCTCTCTGGCCAACAGTCCATTAACGATTCGTCCGTCTGGACGTCGATTGCTAGCTGCACCAGCATTTATCGAAAAAAAAGCGAGCAACAAATAAAAATACAGAAAGACCTCCATGTTTGGGTACCGATGAACACCACTAACTCTTTCTGTGCCCGTTGATCTTTATAAAATTTTGCCTTGCAGAAATTTATCAATTCTTTCTACTATCTTTTCTTGTATTTAATTTCAGTTGAACACAACAATTATCAATGAACAATGTTTTGAAGCTTCCATTCTCCTCTTATAGATCTATTGACAATAAACCTCCAAATAAGATATGTGTAGTTCAGTTAAGCGGAAATTAAAAAAAAAAAAAAAAAGGTACAGAGGTTAATGGCAGAGAACGGCATGAGTGTACTCACCCGAAAAGTTTCCATGTTATTTACATGGTACTACCCACTCAAGCAGCCGAAATAGCGGCTGTTGCCGCCCGACAATTTTTCAATTATTGCGTAAGTAAGCAAAAAGACGCGTATGTATGTGAGGAAATCTGCATATCATACAATTTTTCTGTGCTTCTGTTTCGCTACCTGGTGTCGCGTCGGCGCCGCTGCCAGTGCAGTCAGAGCGAGAATTATTCTCGCTTATGCCTTTAAGAGCCGATCACATTTCGTGAGCGCGCACATTTTCTTTTGCCCTTCTTTTACGAGACTTTGTAAGTACCCATGCCTTGTCTTGTGTATGTGAGTATGGCCTTATGCCCCTGTATTGTGAGAGAGCGTATGTACCCACACCCATGATTTGTGGGTGCCACCATGGTTCTTAAAAAGTGCCACCCCTGCCGTCCACTGATCAATGCATTATGGTCCCAAAGTCGATTTTTTTGGCATAAAGTCTACTAATGAGGCTAGGGACTTGAAATTTGGCATGAACTTTATTTAGAATATTTTAGAATTTTGTATTTTTTTTTCAAATTTCAATTTTTATAATTTTTATTGTTGGAAATCGCCAAATCACCGCGCATATAGTACTAATTTTCAACAATTTTCGGTTAAAAATTCACCTGCAACTGATGTGAGTTTTCTCTAAAAGGCGGAAAAATGGGGGAACTATTATGCGCGGTCAAATCGATATATATAGAATCCAAACGTACGTAATTAGTTTTTCTCGTAAGCCTCAGTCTCGTTAGTTTATACTTTACGAAAGTAGAGAAAAAAACGAATTTAAATTTTTTACCAAATCCACA